>NC_061122.1:90813784-91115812 GCF_002878395.1 Capsicum annuum
TGTACGTTGGACTCCATGTAGCTCACATGGTTTATGTCGGTTATAGGATCTCCCAGTGTGTGTGTGTTTCTTTGTGTCTATGGTGAATGGTGAAGTGATTTGAAAGTGGAATTGTGAAAGTTATTCTTTCAAAAGATTTAAATGATATTTACATTATGAGAATTGATATTCTTGATGAACTAAAAGTGATTGACAAATTATGTGATAACTCACATGTGTTATTGTACTTATTTCATCCTCTCATGATTATGATGATTTTCTTTGGGCTATGTGAGTCTTTCTTACATCCTGCATATTTCTTACAAATATTTATGATGATGATGCTTATACAACTGGATACACCCCCATATACTTGGTTCGTTTCCATGGTACTGACCCACATCTTTGGATGTGGGCTGCATTTTCTTGGAATGTTGGTTTAGGTGCTCAGTTCCAGGTTCGACAGTGATTCTTCGGGCACGCTGTTCTACATCCTCTATTGTGGTAAGTTCTCATGTTCCGAGGATGTGATTTCTGATGTTGGTTTCAAAGAATTGTTTACATTTAATAACTGAGTATGAGTTAGTTGGGGCATGTCTCAATGGCTCGCTGGTTTTATTAATTTTCTTAGAGGCTTGTCAGACTAGTGTAGATGTTAGGAGTTGACTAATAAGTCGTATTTTGTTATCTTTCTGAAATTCTTTTATTCTTGGATGATGATTACTCTATTGATATTTGAGGGTTATTTATGGAAACCCCATTGATTTGTGTTGAACTGAATGAAAATGGCTCAAAGGGTTAGCTTGGGGCTACTCGTAGACTCAAGCACCGTGTGACGCTTGGGACCCATTTTTTGAGGAATTACATTGACCCATCTAGTTCTAATTACTGAGAAATTCTTTGGTCATTTTACCAAATTTCTAGACTTTATTTCTTTTGGATTGATCTAGTTCTTCCTTTATGGTCCGAGTCCATAATTTACTTTTGAGAGACTCATCAATTCGTTTAGGTTCAAATTGAAATAGTAAAGCTACAAACACTTTGTTTCTTAATTATCCTTTTATCTATATTTGATCATTTGGATGTCCAATGATGAAATCATTTGGAAAACTAGAATTGTGTACATTTTCTATTTGTCATGACCCAAACTGGGGCCTAGCCACATTGACTAGAGATCACCCCTTGTACCTAACCAAACCAAACACACCACACCCTAAAGTTAGCTAAATTTTTAAAGTATAACAATATAAGAGATTACCAATTTAAAGACATTATAATATGTGTATAACAAAAACCAATAGTCCACAACTAAGCAACCAACCAATACCAGTATCAATACCAATATCAATACCAATTCTAGTAAAAATATCGACACCGCGCACGCCCACACTAATTTGACAAAGCCTCTAATTAAAACCAAAGAATATCCAGTCAGGAATACCACTAACCATAGCCAAAACAAATACCAAAGGAATAATAAAGTCATAAGGAAATCGATAGCATGAAATGGAGCTATCTGAAGTATGGAAGCTCACAACTTCAATCTGACTCAAAAGCTAATCCCAGATCTAATTTACTAAGCAGGAGAAGTAAAAGTATGACCAGTTCCTGCATCACGTGGGGATACAACGTTCAAAGATAGTTAGAGGGGTGAACTCTTCCATGTAAATCATGGATAAGCATAACATAATGACATTATGAATAGTTTAAAATCATTCAAAAACTAGTGCACATAATCAAATGTATAAACACACACACATATATATCATATGTTAAGGTAGGGAACAAGCGCTTAACATGCTTTTCAAAATCCTAACCTAGATTGTGTAGCTCAATCATCATATATTAGTACCTACGGCTATATAGGCCCCATATTTCAGCCCCTGGTCAGGCCCCAACTCGTGTAGCCACACGAACTGGAGAATCATGTCATATATTTACATATGAGGGACTCTAACCCTCCAATATATACAAAGGTAACTTAATCACCCAATTATTTAATGATATATGGGGGACTCAAACCTCCCTAATCATGAAATAATAATAATAATAATATTGAGGGGGAATTAAACCTCCCTGGTCACTTTGACCCCCGTGTCAGCAAATGCGGTTTCCACTAGTTTTCACTCGGACCTCCACTTTCACGACTCAGCTACACAACCCTTAATTGAGCCTATTTAAAATAATTGTCACACATTCTCATTCAATGAACTACAATAAACTTTTAGGCATACATTATTGGTATCTTCATACTAACTATACTTGTAAGGTAACATATCATGCCTAACAATTTCCATTAACTTGGGGAGAACATCTCCATTTGTTCATTAATATAAATTGGGGAACACCGAATCTGTTTGTTCATTAAAACATATGATTGGATTTCAAATACTTCTTTATGTCATGCAATAGTTATAGACTAATTTAATTTTACAAATTCCCACAGTTCTCATAACTAAAACCAATTTCATATTTTGAGGTTGGGGAATAACCATTTCAAAAGTCACAAGCTTTAGAAAATCACAATTCCCTAGTTCATTCACCATACCAAAGAACCCACTTGCTCAAAACCATATTAAAAGCATGAAAACCATATATTTAAACAACGAGAAACATTTTTCAATGCATAACATTCAAAAACCCCAACCTTTGTTTTTAGAAACAAAAACAATAATCTTATGAACCATATTTAAATAAAATTCATTTGCAAAATTAACAATAAGGGAAGAGTAGCATGCCTGAAATAGTAAGATGTATTTTAGAGCCGTAATTGATTAACCTTTTGAAAACCTAGCCTTCACTTGACCAAAGAATTTGAGCGAGAATTTGAGAGTGCTCTAAAATGATATTTGATGTGCTTGTAATAGCTAATAATGCCCTAAGGAAGTTATTAGATATGGATTTTGAGTTTGATAAGAGGGAAAGTGTCAAGAATGCCTTTAACATAAAAACTAGAAAAAAGTCACCTTTGGTTATAAGTCAACCCCTTTATTTGTACCCACACCTTATGAATCATCACCACTAGTCATAACTAAGATAGGACCAACCCATTCATAATAAAACCTTACAACTCATAGGGTCCATTCGTAGGCAACACAACACAAAGTTTAGGACTTTCACTAGACACTCTACAATTTTACCTAACAACTCATGATATATCAATATAGCTATTTGTATGCCACTGGTACTACGAGAAGAATCAAGCCACAAACTTAATGGTTTGGTTATGACTCATCTCAACAAGTCATTAAGAAACCCTATGACTCTAAGGGTCCAGTCGTAACAAAGGCAGTGAGCCCAAAGCTTCAAGAAATTTTCAAGTGCCAAAATCTAGGGTGTTTTAATTCTCCCCCATATAGATCTCATTCTCGAATAATGGGAAAAGGCAATTTCTAGAACTATTTGACTCTATATTCCACTACTCTTACCTTAAAAAAACTCATAAAATAAAGATGCCAACGAAATTAACCTTTCCTTTAAAAAAGTTATAAAACAAGGATGTTAAGAATAACACATACCTTTCACACGATTGTCCAGAGCGGAAAATAAGAATGGATATTTTGACTTCATGTCCTCTTCAGCTTCCTAAGTAGCGTCCTCTACCTTGTGGTTTCTCCATAGACTATTTACCTTTAATACCCCATATTTGTCTTAGTTCAATTCAGCCCATAGTGTATGTATAAGGGTCTTAGAACATGAAAATTTATCTAAGTGTTGGAGACTTATTTTTATTTTTCTCTTTGTAAGTTTGATAATGTTTAAAGTGACCTTTCTGACTCTGAGACATAAATGTTTGAGTTAATTCATGTTCAGGGGTTGTAAGTAGCATGTCTTAAGTATGTTTTAGATTTTTTGGATGAGGTTTGGACCACATTTGGATTTCCAAAATAGTAAGTCATTGTGAATGGGGTGTGTCATAGTGGAATAGCGATGAAGGCATTGGAGCATCGTGGTGAGGTCTCAATCAGTGTTCTAGTTATGAATTTAAATTTTCCAGGGGAAGTCAAATCTTTTCCCATGGCCCTAATCCATAAAAACATGGGATTTATTATCAGTTAAGGCATTATATGCCCTATTTCCAAAATTTCTCTTAAAAATAAACCATAGATATTACTCAAATTCATTAATTTCATCAATTATTACTTCACTAATACTCAAGAATTCAATCTTCACCACCCAAGAACGATCAAGAATGTCAGTTCTCTTGAAAGATTAAAGCCGTAATGTGTGTTAAATGTTCATCCATGGGCCCTTTTCACCCATAGAGTTCAAGTACCTTTTTGTATTCAAAATCATGAATTCAGATGTTTAATATGAGTTAATTTCATGATGTTTTTGGGAATTTCGATTATGCATGATGTTTACAAGTGTTCTTAGTTGAAAAGTAGCCTTTACATATTTGAAGCATGAAATTCCATGTTAAATCTCCCAATGTATGGTTTGAGTGTTATGATTATGTTATTCTAACATGTTTGAATCATTCCTATGCCTAATTTCATGAATTTTAAGTGTTTGATGAAATGCATAGTAAATTAATTTTGATCAAAGACTACCTATTATGATTTTGAAGCTTTGGTATGCTTTTACTGTTAATGTTATCGAGTCATGGGGGTTATGAATACCTAAAATTTAGTTCTTTACTTAATCTTAGTAGTTTCAGAATGGTTTATAGCCATCTATGAGTAATTTTTTGTCAGTTATCCTATCACTCTAGATTAGATCAGTTTAGTATTTTGAGTTAGTTGAGTTGGGAGTAGGATTTAGCACCAAGCAAACCCAAGGATGGGGGCTCACCTACCAGTTGAAGGTGTGACCTTTAGTAAAAGACACTACATTCTAGAACTACATAGCCAGTATAGGTTAGAGATGTTAAACTACAAGTTAGGGGTCGAAATATATCTCACTAGAACACCTGTCAGTTGAAGAGGACTCTTTAGTACATTGGGAATTAATTTTAGTAGATCCACACGACCAGTGTTAGTACCTGTGGCATGGTACTAACATCCTTCCAACTGGGGTCACAAGTTGGACCACAATTTGCTCTTATTGGGGCATAATGTAGCTCCTACAGTCTCATTCCAGTATTCAGTTCAGAGTTTAGTTTCATGCTTTCTTAACTATGGCATACAATTATTAGTGGTTCAGTATCAGTATTTTAGTATTTTAGTTGATAGACTATCCCAATATTATGTCATATGCTTGGTCATACTTTCTCATATTTTACAAATTCCACACATACTATGCATCAGCCATCTCATACTATTTATTTAGTCAGTTATTATTTATGCATATGAGCTATGTATATCATCCTACGTCATTTAGCATACCAGTACATTCAATGTGTTGACCGGATACCTATTTCTTATGCTATGATGTCTCAAATCATGGTTTTGGACTCTTAGTTTCCCGACTGCACCTAGACATCCCAGCGCACTAGTAGTAGCAGCAGTGGTGAGTCCTTATATTTCTAGGACTGTTTATGTTTATTTCAGTATTTCAGTTCAGTAGTCAGCTAGAGTTAGTTGGGGACTCATCCCATCAACTCCACAATCAGTCTATTAGAGGATTTCATACACATTCAGACACTTAGTCAGATATCAGTTATTATTGAATATCTTTAAAACAACATTTTTAGATATTTATTTTTCAGGCATATTAATTCAAAGATATTTTTAAATTTTTAAACTTTATGGTGTATCCAAGTTTATTTTTCGCACACGTTTACCCTTTATTATCAGTTTTTATAGTGCTCACAGTAGGTACCAGTTCATGGGTTAGTTTGTGGTCACTTGTGACAGTAAGCACTGTGTGTTATCCAGGGTGTTTCAAACTTGGTATCAGAGTGTAAGGTTTTAAAGTATCCTAGGGAGTCTAAAATCTGCATTGAGTAGAGTCTTATGCTTGGGTGTGAAGCGCACCATACTTATGGACAAAAGGTTACAAGAGGTTTTAGGAAAAGTTTTCTGTATTTTAGTATTCATATTGTGTGAGTGAACACTAGCTCAATTTAATCCCTCTTTCTATTCCAATCTTCTATTCATTTACAGATCATTCCTCCCAAAATAAATAACAAAAGGAGAAATGGGAATCAACCCACACTTGACTTATACAGGAAGATCCCCTAAATAAGGTGTCTCCCATGCTGAATTTAGAGTTGCATTCATTACTTTAGCTCACTTAGTAGTAGCCTAGAATAATGATCCAATTGTTTTCCCAGTATTTTTTGTGGCTAATACTGCCGCAACTATGATTTGGGACTTTACCCGAATAAACCCTCTTTTATTTTTGGAATCTAAGTATGATGAGGATTCGCAGGAGTTCCTCGACATGGTTTAGAAGGTAATTGATATTATGGGTGTTATTTCTAGGGAGAGTGTATAGATAGGTTCTTACTAGTTGCAAAATATTTCTCACACTTGGTATAAGTAGTGGAAGGGAGATAGAGGGGCAGATACAGGGCTTGTTGAATAGGAAGAGTTTGAAATAGCCTTTTTAAATAGGATTATTTCCCTTGGAGTTAAGGGAAGTTAGGGTACAGGAGTTTATTAATTCGATGTAGGGAAACATGAATGTGAAGGATATTCTCTTAACTTTACTTGGCTATCTAGGTATGCTCCTACTATGGATTCTGATGACAGGTCTAGGATTAGTAAGATTTCTCTAGTGTAATTGAAAGTGTGGTAAAGGAGTGCAGGACCACGATGTTGATTAAGGAGATGGACTTGTCTAGGTTTATGGTCCATGCTCAACAGATTGAGGAGAAGAAGTTTGAGGAAAGAGAGCCAAAATAGGTAGCTTCAATTTTGCTCAGCCGATGTTAGATGGTGTTAAATGTCCTTAATTCTATTAGAAATCTTTAGTGCCAGCTCCATCTTAAACTAGTGTGCCAGTTCCAAAGTTCAGAAATGATAATCGGGATAGGGCGCCAGGCCCTAAGCCCCAGGAAAGTATGAAAAGTGGTTGCACAAATCCTCTTTGCTAGAAATATGGTAGAAACCATTAGGGCACGTGTAGATCTGGCAGTGATGTATTCTTTGGGTGTGGCAAGCCAGGCCACAAGGTGATGGATTGACCACAGAGTGGTCAGAGGGGTCAGTCCATTCATCCCCATAGTTCTATTAGGTCGCCTGCCTTAGCAGGGTTCCGCTTCTAGTGCCACTAGAGGTCAGTGCCTAAATAGATTGTATACACTTCCATCTAAACAAGATCTAGAAAATTCTCCTTTTGTGGTTACTGCTTTGTTTTAGGTTTTTCATTTATATTTTATGCTTTGTTAGATCTCGATGCTTCTGTTTCTTTGGTAGACCCTTGTATAGATGTTAATTTTAATGTAAGTCCCTAGACTATAGCAGAACCCTTTTTTCTGTCTACCCCAATGGGTGTCGCTATTATAGCCAGGAGGATACAGGAACTGTCCAATCACAACATCCCAGAAAGTCACTTCAGTTGATCTTGTAGAGTTACAAATAACAGATTTTGATGTCATTCTCGATATGGATTGGCTCCACTTATGTTAGGCTTCAGTTGATTATAGAAATAGAGTTGTTCATTTTTAATTTCCAAATGAAGCAGTCCTAGAATGGAAGGGTAGTACTTCAAAACTTAGGGGTAACTTGTTTTGTACCTTAAAGCGAGAAAAATAATATCCAAGGGGTGTGTCTGCCATCTTGTTCTTGTTAAAGAATCTAGTTAGAGACTTTCAATCTTGAGTCAATTTTTGTAGTAAGGGAATTTCAAGATGTATTTCCCAAAGATCTTTTCGGAGTCTTTCTCGAAAGAGAAATTGACTTTGGAATAGTTCTACTTCCAGATACATAACCTACCTCTATTCTACTCAACAGAATGGCTCTAGTAAAGCTTAGGGAGTTAAAAGAATAGTTGAAAAATCTCTTCGATAGGGGATTCAACATGGCCAGTGTTTCCCCATGCAACATTCTAGTACTTTTTGTGTGAAAGAAAAATAGTTCTCTTCTTTTGTGCATTGATTACCGTCAGTTGAATAAAGTCACAATCAAAAGTATGTACCCACTCCCTAGAATTGATGACTTGTTCGACCAACTTCAGGGTGCCTTTTACTTCTTTAAGATAGACCTCAGATCCGGCTATCATCAGCTTAGAGTCAGAGAATGTGCCATTTTGAAAATAACTTTTAGAACTCAGTATGGTCACTTTGAATTTCTAGTCATATCTTTTGGCCTTACAAATTCCCTAGTATCTTTCATGGACTTGATGAACAGAGTGTTCAAGCAATACTTAGAAATGTTTGTCATAGTCTTCATAGATGACATCCTTGTCTATTGTTGTAGTAAAAATAACCATGCAGACCATCTCAAAATTGTATTAAAAACTCTTAAAGCCCATCAGTTATTTGCTAAATTCAGTAAGTGCTAGTTTTGGATACAATAAACATCTCTCCTTGGATATATTATTTCTGATGATGGCATTAGAGTTGACCCTCAAAAGATCGAACCAATGAGAAACTAGCCCAAACCTATTTTTCCATTAGATATTAGGAGTTCTTGGTTTTGGATAGTTATTACAGATGTTTTGTTGAGGGGTTTTTGTTTATTGTGTCCCCTATGTCTAGATTGACATAGAAGAAGTCAAGTTTTAGTGGTCAGTTTTGTGTGAGAAGTATTTTCAAGAGTTGAAACCTCGACTCACCTCAGCCCGAGTTTTGATCTTGCTAGGTGGTTCAGATGGGTTTGTTATTTGCTGTGATGCTTCTAGAGTTGGTTTGGGTTGTGTTCTAATGTAGAGAGGTAAGGTCATAGCCTATGCCTCTAGACAACTTAAGCCCTATGAAAAGAATTATCCTACCCCTGATCTTGAGTTAGCAGCTCTTGTGTTTGTATTAAAATTTGTAGCCATTATCTATATGGGGTAGAAATTGATGTGTTCATGGATCAAAAAAGTTTTCATTAAGCGTTTCACAGAGAGAGAGTTAAATCTTCATCAGAGAAGTTGGTTAGAATTATTAAAAGATTATGATATTAGTGTTTTGTATCATCTAGGCAAGGCCAATGTAGTGGCAGATGCCCTTAGTAGATTGTCTGAGTAGTGTGGCTTATATTGAGAATGATAAGAAGAAGTTTGTTTAGGAGGTTCATCAGTTGGCTAGATTAGGCATTTGTTTGGTTGACTCAGCTAAGGATAGTGTTCGGGTTCAAAATAGTTTGGAATCTTCTTTGGTTACCAAAGTGAATGAAAAGAAAGATAGGGACCCCTGTCTAGTTAAGTTGAAGGAGTCAGTTAGAGGTTAGAAATTAGAGGTTTTCTCCCACGGGGAGATGGTGTGTTGTGTTGCCAGGGTAGAATGTAAGTACCATGTCTAGATGGTTTGAGATAGCAATTTCTTATAGAAGTGCATGGTGTGCATTACTCTATTCACCTAGGATCTACTAAGATGTACAGTTATTTGCCAATATCTATTGGTGGAGCAGCATGAAAGAGATATTGCAGGGTTTGTAGCCAAGTATGCTAATTGTCAAAAGGTTGAGGTTGAGCACCAAAGGCCTAGTGGATTTATACTGGAGTTCAGCATCCCCACATGGAAGTGGGAAGAGGTGAATATGTATTTTATGATGTGGTTACCTCATTCACGTCACAAAAATGATTCAATTTGGGTTATTATGGACAGAATGACTAAATCATCCCATTTTATATGAGTACATACTTCTTATTCAGCCAAAGATTATGCCAAGCTCTGTATTAGAGAGTTAGTTAGATTGGATGTAGTCCCATTGTCGATAATTTTAGATAGAGGTACTCAGTTTTCCTTATATTTTTGGAAGGCTATTCATGAGGGTCTTGGTACCCAAGTTCATCTTACTACAATATTTCACCCTCAGATAGATGGACGAGTAGACAAGACTACTAACACCTTATAGGACAGGTTCCGATCTTGTTTTATCAACTTTAAGGGCAGTTGGGATGATCACTTTCCATTGATTGAGTTTTCTTACAATAACATTTATCATTATAGTATTCAGATGGATCCATTTGAGGCTCTCAATGGAAGGATATGTACATCTCCTATTGGTTGGTTTGAGGTAGGTGAGACTATGTTGATAGGGACAAATTTAGTATTCTATTCTTTGGAGAAAGTTTAGTTTATTAGAGAGAGTCTTAATACAACCCAGAGCTGGTAAAAACCCTATGCAGATATGAGGAGAAGAAATTTTGAGTTTCTGTTTGGATATTTGGTATATTTGAAGATCTCTCCCATGAAGGGAGTGAAGAGATTTGAAAAAATGCAGAAACTCAGTCCCCAATATGTAGGCCCTTATAGGCTCTTGAGCCATTATGGGAATGTAGTGTATGAGCTAGAGTTTCCTGCCGCTTTGGCTTTAGTGCATCCAATGTTCCATGTGTCCATATTAAAGAGGTTTATTGGTGATCTAGCTTTCATGTCTCTTTAGTAAACTTAGATGTTCAGTACAACCTTTCTTACAAAGAAATCCCAGTTGATATCCTTGATCGTCAGATTCATAGATTAAAGAACAAAGAAGTTCCTTTGGTCAAAGTTCTTTGGCGGAATTAATCCATAGACAGAGCAACCTGGGAAGTAGAAGAAGATATACGAACTAAGTACCCTCATTTTTTCTCTGCAAACTCAAACTCAACTCAAGGTAACAGTTTTCCTTAGATTAGCTCTTTTCCATTCTCAGTCCTAGCCATGTGATCATCTTCATGTCATTGCATGCATTAATGAATCAGTTTAGTCAATCACTATGTTTTATACTCATTCAAGCAATTATGTTTTCAGTTATGCATTTTCAACATGAAATCTTAGTACCTCAGTATTTTCTCAGCTTAATCAATCTCAATTGAGGAAACTTAATCAATCTCATTCGAGGACAAATGTTCCCAAGGGAAAAATATTGTAATACCCCGTATTTATCCTAGCTCAATTATACCCATAGTGCATATACAAAGGGCTTAGAACCTGAAAATTGGGCTAAGTGTTGGAGACTTAGTTTTATTTTTGGCCTCTTATCTTCAATGATTTTTAAAGTCACCTTTCTGACCTCTAGACATAAGTTTTTGAATCGATTCATGTTCAGGAGTGTAAGTAGAATATCTCGGGTAAGTTTTAGATTTTTCAGACAAGGTTTAGACCACATTTGGAATTCCAAAATAGTAAGTCACCGCGATTAGAGCGCGCCGCGGTAGAATAGCAATGGAAGCCTTGGCATATCGTGGTGAGGGCTCAATCGGCATTCTAGTTATAAATTTAAATTTCCTAGGGGCAATTAGGTCTTTTCCCATGGCCTCAATCCGTAAAAATCTGAGATTTAACATCACTTAAGGCATTATATGCATTATTCCAAAATTCCCCTTTAAAACAAACCCTAGCGATCACCCAAATTCATCAAGGTCAACCATTATGTCTTTAAGAAAATTCAAGAATTCAAGCTTCACCACCCAAGAATGATCAAGAATGTCAATTCTCTTGCAATATTAGAGCCTTAAAGTATGTTAAATGTTCATCCATGTGCTCCTTTCACCCATGGAGTCCGAGTACCTATTTTTGTATTCTAAATCATGAATTTACATGTTTACAATGAGTTTATTTAACGAAGCTTTTGAGAATTTTGATTATGCATCATGTTTACAAGTGTTCTTAGTTGGAAGTATCCTTTACACATTTGAAGCATGAAATACCATGTCAAATCCTATAATGTATGGTCTTAGTTTTATGAATATGTTATTCCCACATAGTCCAATCTTTCCCATGCCTAAGTTCATAAATTTCAAGTTTTTATGAAATGCCTAAGAGATGAATTTTGAGCAAGGACTACTTATTATGCTTTTGAAGATTTGGTATGCTTTTACTATTAATGGTACCATTTCTTGGGGGTTATGAATACCCAAAATTTAGCTATTTACTTAGTCTTAGTACTTTCAGAATGGTTTTTAGGCATATATGAGTATTATTAGTTCAGTCAGCTATCCTATCAGTTAAATTTAGATCATTTTGGTATTTCGATCCAATTAAGTTGGGAGAAGGATTTAGCACCGAGCGAACCCAGGGATGGGGGATCACCTTCAATTTAAGGGTGTGAACTTTAGTGTCATTCCCTGCATTCTGGAACTATGTAGGTAGCGTAGGTTAGAGATGTTAACCTATCAGTTGAGGGTTGACATATATCTTACTAAAGCACCTGCTAGTAGAGGGTGACTTTTTAGTCGTTTAAGACTTTATTTCAGTGGATCCACGCAGCCAGTGTTAGTACTCGTGTCATGGTAATGATACCCTTCCAACTGGGGTTACAGGTTGAACCACAATTAGCTCTTATTGGTGTATGTTAATTAGTTGATAGCTCCGACAATCTCAGTCCAATATTCAGTTCAGAGTTCAGTTTCAGACTTGCTTTACCATGGTATACAGTTATTAGTTGTTCAGTATCAGTATATCAGTATTTTAGTTTACAGACTATCCCAGTATTATCTTATATGCTTGGTCATGCATTTTCAGATTTTACAGCTTCCTCGCATACTATACATCAATCAGCCTATCCCAGTATTGTTTATGCATATGAGCCATGCATATCAGCCTAACCTTATTTAGCATACCAATACATTAAAAGTACTGAACGTATACTCATTTGTTGCACTATGATGTCTCATATCATAAGTTTGAATGCTTAGGTTGCCAATACACCTAGAAATCCCAGCGCACCAGCTGGAGTAGCAGCGGTGAGTTCACATATTTCGAGGAACGTTTATGTTTATTTTAGTGTTTCAGTTCTATAGTCAGTCTGAGTTAGTTTGGGACTTGTCCCATCAACTTCAAAATCAGTCAGTTAGAGGCTTTCAGACACTTTTAGATAGTTAGTCAGTTTTCAATTGTTATTGATAGTATTTACAGTATCATTTCTAGACATTTGTTCTTCGTGCATATTAATTTAGAGATATTTTTAAATGTTTAAACCTTATGGTATATCCAACATTGTTTTCCACACATATGTACCCTTTATTATCAGCTTGTCCAGTGCTTACAACAGGAACTGGCTCATGTGTTAGCTTGAGGTCACTTGTGACTATAAGCACCATGTGGCATCCAGGGTGTACTCTTAGGGCGTTACATTACCGAATCTACATCGTTCGTACACAACCGACAAACTTGCCCAATCTAAAATTTGAACCGGGATTTCCTTATACGATAAGGAAGCCAAAATACCAATATCCTTGATAGGCACAATCAATAACAGATCACCGACACACTTTCTGAACATTAACACATAGAACACCGGATGAATTGAACTTTAATAAGAGGGCAACTCGAATTCATATTTAATACTACCAATCATCTTCAAAATCAATACAAGATGACATACCTGGGACTGAGATTCCCTTTCTTCCCAAACCATATTACTCCCTTCATAGCAGATACCTTCAAGAACACCCAATAGCCAACCTTAAATTCTAGCTCCCTACGTCTCACATCCACATAGTACTTTTGGCAACTTTGGGCAGCTTTAAGTCTATCTTGAATCACCTTTACCTTCTCCATCACTTGGTGAACCAAATCCAATACAAATATCTCCGCCTCCCTAACCTTAAACTACCTAATAAAAGACCTTTATCTCATACCGAACAACTATTCCTCTCTCTCAACACATCTATAATGGGAACACATAGTCTGCCTTGGTACCTCAAGATACAATTGTTTCATCTCACAAAAGCTACAACCTTTTAATGACACAAATCTCTCTTAATCTTCATTAAGATAAGATCCAGAAACCCATTTCTCCTTTATCTCAGCAATAAGGGGTGACTTTTCCACCTCTTTTACAAACACACCAACATCCTCAGAGTCTCAGAGAAGAACTCCAATGTTATCCATATGGTGAATATCTTTCACCAATTCTCTTTTATCCTCATCCATATGAGCTAGAATCCCCATGGATAACTAGCTAAGAGCATCATCAATCACATTACCTTTACCTTGGTGATAGTGAAAAATCATGTTATAATCTTTTAGAAACTCAATCCACCTCTTCTGCCTGAGATTCCACTCCTTCTGGTTGAATGCATAATGCAGGATCTTATAATAAAAAAAGATATATACATGGAGTCCATACAAATAGTGACGCCAGATCTTCAATGTGAACACCACAGTCAATAACTCTAAGTCATAAGTCGGGTAATTCTTCTCATGAACTTTCCACTGCCTAAAAGCATAGGACACCACCCTACCATACTACATCAACACATAACGACGTCCCATATAGGATGCATCACAAAAAACAAAAAAACCACCAGTGCCTTCATGTAAAATCAAAACTAGAGATGAAATCAACATATCTTTTAACATCTCAAAACTAGCCTCACAAGCATTATACCGCAAAAACTTCACATTCTTATAGGTCAGCTTAGTCAATAGGAAAGCTTTAGTTGAGAAACTCTCCATAAATCTCCAATAGTAATCGACTAAACCTAAGAAGCTTCGAATATCAGTGTGAGTCGTGGGTCTCAGTGCCTTTTTAACCACTACAAATTTATGTGGATCCATTATGAACCCTTCACTAGAAATAACATGACCCAAAAAAGTAACAACCTTCAACCAAAACTCGTTGTTTAAGAACATAGCATACAAATGATGGTCTTTCAAGGTTTGCAACACATACGGAGGTGATCGGCATAATCTGCCTCACTCTTGGAATACATCAAAATATCATCTATAAACATGATGGAGAACAAAGCCTAAACCTGATAGAATATCCTATTCATCAAGTCTATAAATGTCATCCGAACATTATTCTAACTTAAAAACATGACTAAGAACTCATAATGACCATACCGCATTTGGAAGGAAGTCTTATAGATATCCATTTTCCTAATCTTTAGTTGATGATACCTGGATCTAATATCAATCTTAGAGAAACATGTACCATCTTAAAGATGTTCAAACAAATCATTAATGCATGGAAGAGGATACTTAATCTTCACTGTAACCTTATTCAACTGAGGGTAATAGATTCTTATTCAAAGAGAACCATCCTTTTTACACACGAACAAAATAAGATCACCCCACAAAGACACACTAGGACAAATAAAACCCTTATCAAGAAGCTCTTTTAAGTGCTTCTTAACCATTTTTAACTCAGCCGAAGCCATTCTATAGGGAGGGATATAGATAGGACGAGTGTCTGAAACAAGGCTAATCCCAAAATCAATCTCTCTTTTACGAGGGATACAAGGAATATCATCAAGAAAAACCTCAGGAAATTCACTAACTATGGTAAAATATTACAATGAAGGATGCTCTGCGTTACTATCTTTAACCCAGAAAAAATAATAAGACATCCCTTGGAAATCAACATTTGAGATCTAAGATATGATATAAAACTTCCCTTAGGCACTAGAGAACTCCATTCCCACTTAGTGACTGGCTAATTAGGGAATTTAACATGACCTTACGGGTCAAAAATTTTGAGGCATATAATGAGTACAGCCATTCCATCTTTATTATGAACTCAAAATCAACCATGTCTAACTCTATTAGATCTACCCGAGTTTCTCTACTACGAACAGATACAACATAAACCCTATAGACTCTTTTAAAAATCAATAAAGTAACCCACCGAGGTTGAAATAAAAAAGGGTTTGGGGATACACTCGAGACTGAAACCAAAATGTAGATCCAAAAATAGGGTCACAGTATAAAGATTTGACCCTTGATAAATCGAGCAACACATATCATGAGAAAAGAGTAGTAACATACATGTAATGACATCGAGATAACTCAGAGTCCTAGAAACATAAGCAATGCCCTTTGGACTAGGAGCTGATGAAGTGGTAACAAAATTATTATTTTCCTTAAAATAACCTAAGAAGGACAATCCCTACGTCATTGGCCAATCTAACCACTTTTAAAACACTTACTCCTCCCATCTTCACAAAACTCAAACTGAACCTACTCATAGAATCTACAAGAAAGATATGATATAGAATATTGAGCCCCACCAGTCTTAGATTAGGCGCTATGCACTCTAAATCCACTATTATGCTGAGAATAATAATCACCCAACGGCTTCAGATAAGGAGCACTAACCATAGAGTAGGAACCAAAACTCCCCAACTTCTTCTTAGATCACTTTCCACCATATGTATCTGTAATACCCCATACTTTTCTTAGTTCAATTCCTAATGCTTACATAAGAGGCTCAAATCCTAAAAGTTTAGCTAAGTGTTGGGGAGTACACTTAACTTTTGGCCTCTTAAATTTGACAATTTTTAAAGTTTCCTTTCTAATCCCGAGATGTAATTTTTTGAGTTGATTCATGTTCAGAGGTGTAAATACCATGTCTCAGGTAAGTTTTGAATTTTTTGGATGAGGTTTGGACCATGTTTTGGATTTCAAAAATAGTAGGTCACTGTAATTGTGCCGCATCATGGTAGCAGTAGAAGTTTCATGATTGGTTCATCATAGTAAAGGTGTATTTATCATGTTCTGGATACATAACTCTAATGCATGTGTTATGATCTTTATCCTAGCATGTAAAGTTATTATTAGGGGAAGAATGTTCATAAAAAACACTTAGGTCCATGTTGAGATAAGATCCTTTGATTCATCTAAAGTTTGGTATTTGATTCTACAAGGGTAAACATTGAAAGTGTATAAATTTGATGTATGTAGAAGTTTTTAGCTCAGAACCCATCAAATTGTATACAATCGAATTAGCTTTGTAACGATACCAATTTCTCCTTCATCTAATCCCCGAGTAAAAAGTTACGAATTTTTTTTGTGTGAGGTAGTAAGCCATTGCAATTACACCGGGTTATGGTGATCCTTCAAATCGCAAACCAGGTTCTGAATTTTTGGCTTAAATGATGGAGGGGAAATGGGTATTTTCCCACTCAACCCAGGTCATAAAACCCCAATTTTAAGCATCCATTAGGGAATTATTTGCCCTCATTATCCTACTTTAATCTCTAGAACAAACCCTAAACAATCCCCTTCAAGATCATCAATTCTATCACCTCATCTTCAAGAACAATCAAGAATCAAGTTTCCCAATTCAAGAAAGCTTCCAAGATTTTGTTTCTTCTTTAAGATTTAAAATTTTAAGGTATGTGGGAGTTCATCCATGGTCCCCTTTCACCCATGGAGCACAAAACCCTTTTCCTTCAATTAAAAAAATGAACTTTTTTTCATTATGATATTTTGTATGTTCAAAAAGATTGAATGTCATGTTTCCATAGTGATTTGAATTAAATTCAGCCTATGTATGATCCCATGTAAGATTTTTGAATTTCTCATCTATATATTTGAGTTTTCCATGCTTTATTCAAGTGAATTCGATGATAGATCCGAAATCCATGGTTTTTAGAAACATTCCCATTTTTAAATTCATCCTTTCCACATGTTTGATGAAATTCCCATATCATGTTCAATCAATTTCAAGATGAATCCCCAAGTTATGAATTTCGCCATGTAACTCTATTTTTCACCCATGTTTAAGACATTCTTAGGTTTAAGTTATGTTCTTTACAAGATATGATTAAACGCCCATGTCCTATTTCAAGTGAATTTCATGTAAATTCCCAAATTGATGATTTTACTTATGTAATCATGCTATGCTCCCATGTTTAAGATATTACCATGTGAAACTTCACGATCCTATGTGTTTGATGAATTACCCCATGTTAATGTATTAATCTTCATGTGTTTGATGAAATGTCCAAGTGATTGGTTTTTGTAAATAATTCTTACCTATTATGGTTTCAAATGCACTCATGTGTTCTTATTGTTATTGCTATCGAGTCCTGGGGATTATGAATACACAAAATTTAGTTGTTTACTTAGTCTTATTACTTTCAGAATGGTTTTCAGGCATATATAAGTATTATTAGTTCAATTAGTTATCCTATCAGTCAAATTTAGATAAGTTCAGTATCGTGAGCCAGTTCAATTAGGAGAAGAATTTAGCATCGAGCGAACCTAGGGATGGGGGATCACCTTTCAGTTGAGGGTGTGACCTTTAGTAGTAGTCCCTGCATTCTAGAACTACGTAGACAGCATAGGTTAGAGATGTTAACCTATAGTTAAGGGTTGAAATATATATCACTAGAGCACATGCTAGTAGAGGGTGAAGTTTTAGTCCTTCAAGACTTTATTTCAGTAGATCCACACAACCAGTATTAGTACCCGTGGCATAGTACTGACACCCTTACAACTGGGGTCACAGGTTAGACCCCAATTAACTCTTAATTGGGGAATATTGGTTAAATGATAACTCCCATAGCCTCAGTACAGTATTCAACATCTCTTTAGTTTAGGTTTGCTTGACTAAGTCTATAGACTTTCCTATATTCAGTTTAATAGTTTTCAGTCTTTCAGATTACGGATTATCTCAGTACCAAAATAGATTTACACTTAGTCTTGCATTTTCAAATATTATAGTTTCCATGTATTCATGCTCATTTATCTCATTTCATTTTGATTGTCCTTACCTCATAAGCATAGTACTCCACAGTTTTAGTTTAGTTATTCAGACTAAGTATAGTTCATCCTTACATGACCAGTATTCAGTTATCAGTCATCTAGCTAATTAGATAAGCTTTGCATATGTCATGCTGGGATTTGTATATTTATGCATTCGTGCTCCATATGATTGTATATTCGAATCCTCGAGTTCTCTCATTCTCTATCACATAGTTTTAGACTCAGTATTCATACAATATCTATATTTTATCATATCCCAGCTTCAGTTCTATTTATTCCACAAAAGTAAGGAGTTTTAAGAAACTAAGTGTAGTGATTCACCATCTAATCAGATTATGCTTGTTACTTATGATTTAAGATATTTTCAGCTTTTAGTTTATTCCATGTTATTGGTGAGTCTACTTACACTTGGCATGCGTGTTTTAAGATTTCATACATAATCAGTTTTACTTAGTGCATTCACCCCCGCTTAATCAGTACATTCTTGAAGTACTGATCCATAAATACTTCTGTGTGGCTATGTTGTTTCATAATATAGGTACCGTTTATAGTTTACACATCCTGATCAGACAGTTATAGTTCCAGCTAGAAGGTGATGAGTTCTCCTATTTTAGGGACTTCAGTCAGATGTTGTTCATGTTCTTTACTTTATTACTAATATGTATTGATTAATGGTAGCTGGGGTCATGTCCTAGATATCTATAGTCATTAGAGTAGAGGATTCATAGATGTCATACAGTCATGCAATTTCAGTTACTCTTAGTTTTTATCAGATTGTAAATTGTATAAGTAATATAATTTCTCTTAGATTTTGTCATGATTATATTTCTGCACAGCAGAACAACTATTTAATATAATTCAGTTGCTTAATAGTATGCTATTTCATGGGTTATCTTGGGATCACTTGTGGTTCCAATCACCATATGGCATCCAAGGTGTATATTCGGGGTGTTTACCACTCTACTATTGACCTCCACCCCATTAGAAAATCTAAACTTCAATTCCTATATTTCCCCTGTGTCTGCCTACTTCTTCTTCTCTTACTCAACCTGCTAGATATAAACCACTAATCTGGAGATGTCCATCTCCATGTTCAACAAGGCAGAATTACTCCATAGAATTAAATCACAAGACAATCCAAAAGAAAAATTCCTCATTCTAGCCCTCATGATAGACACTAACGTTGGAGTATATTGGGACAACTGAGGGAATTTCAAGGCATATTCATTGGCCGTTATCTGCCTTGCTTTAGATTAATGAAATCTTCTTCTTTTGCCTCCCTCATATCCTGAGGGAAGAAGCAATCCTAAAAAGTGCTAAAGATATTATCCTACAGTGCGGATTCAATATCATCTCTCCTAGACTGTTCCTATTCCTCATACCATTTGTATGTTACACCCGTTAGTTGATAGGCAGCGAATTCTACACCCTTCATATTAGTGGCATTCATCACATGGAAGATCTTTCCAATCTAATCAATGAAACTTTAAGGATCCTCCTCAACCTTAACACCAGTGAACACAATAGGACTCAACCACATAAATTGATCGACCCTTGCGGACTCAAACAATGGTTTAATAAAAGCTACATACCAAGACTGAGAAGGTACCAACTGAGCTAACATATGAATATACTAACAAAATTCCACATTTGATACATCAACTTGAGGATCTCAAGGAGAACTAGAGGGGACCGGTCAAACTCTCAGAGGGCAATAAGGAACTGGACCCCTAGACCAGGTTTGTACCCCATAAGTAGGGTGTATCCTACTAGAATTGTCCTCAAGTGGGATAGAGGATTTTCCATGAACTTCAGATTGTCTAGGAGGCATGATCTGAAAAGAGAATAAATAAGAATTAAAGAGACTCAAGACCTTAGACTATATAGATTGAAATAGAACAACAAGAAAGGAAAACATTCCAAAATTTCTCATAGCCTCCCCCTTATAAGTGTGGCATACTACACACTAATGAACAAGACTCTAATCGACCCGAATTTATTGGTCACCCTATGACACCAAACCTTAGCTCTGATACCACCTTTGTTACGAACTAAACCAGGGTCTGGCCGTGATGGTATCTCAAGTAAAAATAGATCGGAGATCACCTCTTGTACCTTACAAAACCAAACACACCAAAACCCATAGTCAAATGAATTTCAAACATATAAAAAGATAAGAGATTATCACTTTAAAGATATTATAATAAGTATCTAACCAAAACCAATCATTCATAACCAAATAACCAACCAACACTAGTATCAATGCTAATACCTATACCAATACCAATACTGACACCGCCCATACCTACAGTAGTTCGACAAAGCCTCTAATCAAAACCAAAGAATATCCCCCGACCATAGCCAAAACCAAGAACAAAGAAATAGTAAAATCATAAAGAAATCTATAGAATGAAATAGATTCCTTCGAAGCATTAAAGCTCAACATTTTAATATAACTCAAAAGATGATCTCGGATCCAATCACTAAGCATAAGAAGTAGATAGATAACTAGTTTCCGCATTGTGTGGGGATACAACATTTAAAGATGGCTAGAAGGGTGAACACTAGCATGTAACTTGGGGATAAGGATAACATAATGACATGATCAATATTTTAAAATCATTGCAAAACTAGTGCATAAAATCAAATGCATAAACATATATATATATATATCATATGTTGGGGTAGGGAACATGGCTTAACATGCTTTTCATAATCTTAACCTAGATTGTGAAGCTCAACCATCATATAATAGTACCCATGGGCTATATGGGCCCCAGGTTTCACCCCTTGGTTAGGCCCTAGTGTGTGTAGCCATACTAATCAGATAATAATCTCATATATATGCATATGGGAGACTCAAACCCTCCAACATATGCCAAGGTAACTTAAGCACCCGATCACATAAATTTTTATTGAAGACTAAAACCTCCTTAATCATGATAAAATATTAAGAGGTACTCGACCCTCCCTGGTCACTTTGACCCTCGCGTTGGTAAATGCAGTTTCCACTATCGATCCCTCGAACCTATAGTTTCACGATTCAGCTACACGACCATTATTAGAGTCTAATTAAAAAAATTGTCACACATTCCCATTCTATGAACCATAATACATATAACAACCCGATACTACCCATTAGTCGTTACACAGTGCTTAGGATTATAAGTTTTCTCAAACAAACCTTTATACTGGCATAACTCATGAGCAGCTGAATAAAGCACATAAATTTGAAGAAAAATGCAGAAAATAAATCTTTTCTGAACTTGGCCAATAAAAAGCTACATTAAGATGAATACAACTTTGCTTATACAAAACAAAATTGAAACTGAATACATCAACTATACTGACTATCTATGAAGCCTCTACTACTATAGATAGCTGTACGTGATTCCATCTACCACTAACCAATACATATAAGTAAGAAAATAAAGTACATGAATAACATCTAATTGAAGCCCCTAAAGTAAGAGGACACATCATCTACTAGTTAGAATCTGCAACTATTTGATTATGATGTGCATGCTATAACTGGTACATATATTATTAAACAATGTAATATATAGACGTATATGTGGATCAGTACTTTTGGAATTTACTGAGAATGTGGGGGTGAATGCATGAGTAAAGCCGTATCTTAATATTTTTCTAAACTTGTAAAATAATTCAAGCTAAGTGTAAATGATTCACATTGGCTTGAATAACTAAAACCTGAAAATCATAAATCATGAGAAACAAAGCATACTATATAAATCTTGTGGGCCATAATACTAAGTTCTAAAACCTATACTTTTACTCTTTTTGTTAGTGGAATAAGTAGGACTGAAGGTAAATCTATTTTCAAATTATGCAGTCTAAGTGTGAAAGGACTCACCTTTATCATCTGTAAAATGAAAGCTGAAATCTCATGGAGAATGTCATATGTTAAACAATATCTGAGTAAAATTATGAGCCTTTACACTTAGTTTCTAAAATCTATTTTTTATTCCTTTTAGGAATTAGGAATTAGGAATTAGGGACTTTGGGAGGTTCTTCTACATGACATAAACCATGTGAGCTTTAATGGAGTCAAACGTCTTCTACCCACATTGGTAGATTTGCTCTAGCCTTGCCATCCAAATAAAACCTAGCTAGAGTGATCACTCTACTGAACCCTCTAGGGGTTTTAAAACCTATGGTGGAACGAGTTCTAGGGCATGAGACATTGGAAATTCCCCTTAAAATAGCACAAGGGTTTGTAATGAAAACCAATTATGCTCCCCTCTTTAAATATCAAACTATATGAACAATATGGATTCCTTATCTTAGCTTAGGATCAAAAGATTTGGTTTCTTTCTTAAATTTTGGTAAACAATTCATAAGAGAGGCTCAAAATCATAATCTTATTGAGATATCAATACTTCAAACTTAGGGCCTTAAAACCCATGCTTCAAACACATAGAAAAAAGTCATGCTAAATATACTTGTTGAAATACTTCAACAAAATCAAAGTGATGAAATTAAAATCACAATATCATGCCTAAAGCTCAATTAGAAATCCATACAATCATATCACACGCATAAAGATGTTAAGATAGGCATACATTTAGCATTTAAATCACTTATAACATCATAATATTTAAATAATGAGAATTAGGTATAAACCCTAAATTAAAACTCATGACAATTCATCTTTAAAACTAGTTTTGGGCACAAGTATGAGAGGAGTATCCTTTTTTTTAAACCCCACATACCTTAATGAAGACAAAATTATGAAAAGATTGGACCTTTAAGCTTGATTGAAAGAATCCTTGTAGAGACTTTAAATTTGGAGCTTAACTTCTTATTTATTGAGAGATGACACTTGTATTTTGTTCTTAGAAAGACGGGAAGCATCTTGGATCATAACTTGACTTATTTGGGGCTTAGGTATAGTAAATAATGCATTCAAAAACCCCTTATAATGATTTAGAGTGATTAGGGACAGTTTAGGGTGTGAAATGACTTCAACACCATTGATATAAGTCAAAATAGAGTGTTTTTGGTACTTGGAAATGACTTAGGCAGTGCCCAGTCAATCGTCCAAGCTAGTTTTTGAGTCCCATTTCCCTTCGCCCAAGTTTTGTTTGGCAGTGTATTGCCCATCGCACATCCTTACTCTCACAAAAATTTGAATAAATTTTTGCTCGAGTATAGGATTAAGGAAAAATTGGTATCGGCTGAAAGATAATTCGATTATATACAATTTGGTTAGTCTTTTGATGAAAAATTCAATGTAAATCAAAAGTTATACACATTCAAAGTAGAACATTGTAGAATCGAATACCAAAGTAATTTATTCTAAGTAATTCCTATGAACATTTTTCACATCGAAATCACTTCACACACTAGGATAAATATCATGCAAGTTATATTCACATTGGAATCATTTATGTTAGGTCTTATAGGTTTAAGAACAATGGTTAGAATTCTATCACAAAATTATGGGGTATTACATTATCTCCCATTTGGAATCATTCCTCCTAAAATGATGTGTAGGAACTTATTGAAATATTAAAAATATGGAATAATGTAGACTTGACATGTCTGCTAATGAAGGATATAGCTGAGCTGAAAATTTAATCTATCATTAAGCTGAATTTTAAGCTGATTTGACTTTATTGACTATCAGGAACTAATTCATACTTGGAGTTTAGAACTTAGTTGAGATTTCCCTGATAAAATCATTAATATAGAATTGTGAAGTTCTAACTAATATATTAAAATTCAAAGAGTCACTAAGGATGGAATAAAGTATGCAATTTCTCATTTAGGGATTATCTCTCAACAAGACACGCATAAGAATCAAAGGAAAAAGAGGCTTCATGGCATCACCAAGTGTATTTTGTAAGAATGAATTGTGAGCTAATGAAACAAGTCCATATAAAGCTATTACAATGTCTGAGATGGAATACTTGGAAAACTGAGATCATGCAGTGAACACTTATGAATTGTGTCATGACTAAATATCTGAATCTAAAACTGATGCTTGGTGCATGGACTGAGCTGAATACCAATTTGCACAAATGCAAACATTTTACCTCATGGAATGTCCTTACTTGTTAAAATTTGGGTCGTAATACTAAATGACAGACAAAAAACCATCAGAATTTATTTGTCTGACTGCTAAATTAAATTGATGGCTATATGAACTAAATCATACTGAGAGCTTATACTCAATTGGAGTATTTCTTAACACTCTTTGAAAGAAGTTCTAACAAAATTTAAGTAGCAAAGAATCTTGGGCATGATCTAAATACGATATCTGATTAAGGAATCGAAACATTGATACAACTTTATAACTTGAACATAGTCATATAAGACATAAGCTAGGATAGAATTACTAGGCCTTAGGCAATACAACTTCTTACTTTCAAGCTTAGAAACACTTCTCTAATACTCCCTCAACTATACTATTCCCCCTTAAATACCATACTCATTTGATTCAACTTATAATTCTCACATAGGCATTGATAAATCCATCTACTAAAGTCTAAACTGAACTAAATCCTCTCACAATGATCAAGCGTAACACAAAATTACAAGGTATGACATGCCACATCCTAATACTAGTATAAACAACATGATTTAATTTTAAATATTTATTAAGAGCTCATACCCTAAGCATAACATGCCTTGCCACTTCAATGACTAACTCAAAATTCTTACTATGGATTCACTAGAGCATATTGCATTCATCCACTTCTATCCCATCCTAACACAACATTCAAGTCTATTATTACAATGATATATGAACTTCAAGGAAAATACCCACAAGGCATACTTTTCACATTCTCTAAACCTCTATTAACAATAACTTTCTTTGAAGAAGTTAACTCAGAAGAAGGTTTAGTTTTCTTGGTCCTATGTTTCTGAAGGATGTTTTGAGAAATTAAAGGACAAGTTAACTCCGGATCCAATTCTAACTTTGTCGAAAGACAATGATGGGTTGGTGGTTTATTATGATGCATTGGGTAGGTCTTGGTTATGTGTTGGTGAAATATGGGAAGGTGATTACCTATGCTTCCTGGTAGTTGAAGGTACATAAGATAAATTATCCTACTTATAGTTTGGAGTTTTTGGAGATTGTGTTTACTTTGAAAATATGGAAACATTATTACTATGGTGTTCACGTGCATATCCTTTTTTATCATAAGAGTCTACACTATGTGTTCACTCAGAAAGAGATTAATCTCAAGCAGATGAGATGGCTTGAGCTTTTAAAGGATTGTGATATGTCGTTTTACTATTATCTAGGTAAGGCTAACGTGGTTGCTGATACTCTTAGTAGGTTATCCATGAGGAGGTTGGCTCATGTGGAGAAAGAAAAGTGGAAACTAGTGAAGGATATTCATCGTATGGCTAATCTTAGAGTTTTCCTCTTAGACTCCAAGGATGGTGGTGTGGTGTTGCAAGAAGGGGTTTGATCATCTCTTTATGTGAAGATTAAAAAGAAAAAATTGTTGGATCCTATCTTGATGAAAATTAAAAGTGACATTGGTGGGTAATAAGTATTGGTGTTTGAGATTAGTGGTGATAGTACGTTACTGTACCAAGGGAGGTTGTGTGTTCCTAATGTCAATTGGTTGTAACAAAGGATTTTGGCTGAGGCACATGAGTTGTGCTATGTTTTTTTATCTTGGTTCGACTAAGATATATCATTATCTCAAGGAGATCTATTGGTGGAATGGTTTAAAGAGGGATATGGTTGATTTCGTGGACAAGTGCATGGTGTGTCAATAGGTTAAGATTAAGCACATAAGCCTAAGAGTGTTATACTGAGAAATTTATTTTCCAAAATATAAGTGGAAAGTGATCAATATAGATTTCGTTACCGGTCTTCCTCTGTCTCAGAATTCATATGATTTGATTTGGGTCATCGTGGATAGGATGATAATGTCTTCATTGTTTTAGCTAGTATAGACTACCTTCTTGGTGGAGGATCATGCGTAACTATATCTTCAGGAGATTGTAAAGCTGTATGGGGTGCCTATTTTTATTATTTATGATCATGGTACGCAGTTTACATCCTATTTTTAGTGATTTTGTAGAGATATTCGGGGACTAAAGTGAGTCTGAGTATTGCTTTCCATATGCAGATGGATGGGCAAGCAGAGATAACTATTTAGACATTAGAGGATATGCTTCGGGCCTATGTGATTGATTATTATGGTAATTGGGTTGAGGATCTACCTTTGGTGGAGTTTTCTTAAAAAAATAGCTATCATTATAGTATTGGTTTGGCCCCTTTTGAGGCATTGTATGGTGGGAAGTTTAGATCTCTTGTTGTTTGGTTTGAGCTTGGTGAGGTGGACATGTTTGGTTTCGATTTGGTTTACCATTCTATGGAGAAGGTGAAGGTGATTCGGGATATGCTTAAGGGTACCTAAAATTTCCAAAAGTACTATGTGGATGTTAGGCATAGAGACTTCGAATTTGAGGTTGGGGATAAGGTTTTCCTCAAGGTATCTCCCATGAAAGGAGTGGTACGGTTTGGCAAGAAGGGAAAGCTCAGTCCCCGATATGTGGGTCCTTATGAGATTTTGTGAAGAATTGGTAATGTGTCTTTGAGATGAAGTTGCCTTCTAGTTTGAGCTTGGTTCATCCATTTTTTTTATGTTTCTATGTTGAGGAAGTGCATTGGTTATCTTTCTTTGGTTATTCCTTTGGAAAGATTGGGTATCGCTAATTCTTTATCTTATGAAGAAGTTCTAGTTGCGATCTTGGATAAGCAGGTTCGTCAGTTGTGGACCAAGGATGTGGCTTCGGCTAAGGTTCTTTGGTGGAACAATAAGGTGGAAGAAGCTACATGGGAAACGGAAGAGGACATGAAGTCAAAATATCCACATTAGTTTTTTGCTCCTGGGATTTGTGTGGAAGGTATGTGTCTTCAACACATCTTTATTTTTGGAGTTTGTTAAAGATTAATATCTTTTCCTCGTTGTTTACAAACTTTGTGAAATATTGGGAATATGTTTGATAACATAATGCAAATGACTCTTGTGTGTGGTTACCCCTACCTTGTCCGTCCACTATAAGAAAAGGTCTATTTAAGACAAATATTCAGGGACGAGTCAATAATTTGGTCTCTAAAAGTATACTTATTTGGACGAGATTAAATTTTGGTCCTTAATATTAATTTTATCGTGAAGGTATAAAATCAAGTCCCTAATTTTTCTTAACTAGTCCCAAATTTTAATTAGGATCTTTGAGCGGGAAAAAACTAATGCCAAAATAAACTATTAAAATTTTTAATAATTTATTTTATTTCACTAAACTTAATACTCGTCAATTCTTTTTCACTTTTAACTTTCTGAAAAAAGTAACTAATTAAGAGCTCTCACCTCTATAGCATACTTATAGTACTGTACATCATCATTTTCAATCCTCAAACAGTATATAGCAGCTGGTTGCAAATTTACCTTAGACCTATATCTATATATGCACCAATTTTGTAGTGAGGGACTAGATTTTCCAATTTCTTCTTTAATTCTGTGGTTATTGCAATTAATAATTTTCCCTAATATTTGTTTTATATTTATCGCGAATTCAAGGTATGATTTTTATTCATTCTAGTTGTTCCTTTCTTCCAAAATTATTCTAAATTAGTTTTATTGCTTGGTTGTTTGAGCTACTCTTATGTTATGGTTGGGATGTTTTGGTATTGATCATGCCTGTTATTGGGAGTTTGATAGTGGTGCTAAGTTCTATTGTACTTAATTTATATATTTCCCCTTGTTGTTATACAATATTTCCAGTTCAAAATCCAAGTCTAGCCTATAGTTATTCCTATTAGTTATAGTTCAAGGCTGGTACGTCTCTTGATTTTTCATCATGGATTTAGGATTAAGAGTTTACTTGGGATCAACTCAATTATTGGATATATATGTCTTCAATGCTAGTTTCCTATATAGATGGGGAGGTAGAGGGGCATAGAAGACTGCCGGAGAGAGCAGCCAGACGGACAAGCAGCAGACCTCAAACTTTCCAACATGAAAGGCAGTTTCACAACCATGTAGGTGGCATGCCATATGAAATCAAAGATTCTATCAAACACCACAGACACAGAGACTAACTTTCCAACAGGTCTTAACACCATGGAGGCGGTATACATTAACAAGTCAAAGCTTTCATCATTTAGATGGTATGACATATGAAATAAAAGGTTTTAATCGACATGCCACAGCTTTCCTACGACTGAGCTACGTATCCATATAGATGGTTTACTTTTAAGATACAAAGCCTTCACAAGCCTTAACTGGATAGCTTGACTTTGGAACTGTAAGCTACACATCAAGGATGGTTTGCCTCTGCAACAAAGCCTTCGCAACCTAAAAGAAGAATGGCTTGACTTTGCCTGTCTTAGAACACATGAGATCCTTTGTCTCCTTAGAACAAAATGTTTTGTATTTTCCTAAAAGGGGTATAACAGTAGCTCTCGCTGTCTTGTTTCCCTCAAAATGGCCATAGAACAAAAGGTGTACTAAGGCAGACCCCAGATCTGCGTGTTCTTTCTTAGATATTGAATCTTTTTGAAAATATATGGTATAAACTTATCCAATTTCATTTCATATACATGCAAAGGATTTAGACATCTATGTCATGTGGACAAAGACAACTTCATTATACATGGAAAGTACTTAGACATCTACGTCGTGTGGACAAAGCCAACTTCGTTCCATAAACATAGAAAGTAACTTTGGGTGCCATTGTTGCCATCACAACAAGATATGACTTCATCACAATATTATTTCCTTACCTCCTACTCTGACCTAAAGGATCAAACTACACATCCCTTAGAAGAGAAAAAGCAAGAGCAAGAGAATTTAGCCAACAAACATTTTCATTAATAGCAGAGAGAAACTATACAAGAGGTTTTTAGGTAAAGAAAAAGATCTAGGTAGAGAAAATGATGCCTCTAACCTAAAGGCCTAGACTTTCTTTTATAGAGGAAGAAAGCTTACTAGCTAAGCTATGCTACAGATAAACATAGAATAAAATATTAGATTCCTAACCTAACAACTAAGGGAGATGAATTATCCATTAATAAGGATAAATCTTATCTTTTTAGAAGGGATAAACATTTTCTGTTACGACTAGATAAGCCTTATCTTTATTTACACCGAGCCCTACTAACATGTTGGGGGACAAATTAAAAAACAAAACAAACTATGTTATTGGCATGTGATAATATGTGCAAGCAGGTGAGTCAGCTTCTTGCAAGCAAGTGCATCAGCAGCTTCACAGGCATCTTGCAGGCAAGTAGATAAGTCTGTCATTAAAGTAGCTGAGTGAGCAGCTTTAAAAACCCATATGAATGGGTAACCCACTGAGGAGGGTTTCCTTGGAGAAGAAGGTAACCACTGGAAAGTGTAACCTACTAGCAAAGGTAACACATCAGATAGTGTTTCTTTGGAGAAGAGTTAACCTACTAGGAAGGGTAACCCACTGGAGAGGATAACCCATTAGGATGGGTAACCCACAGTAGAGGGTAACTTTCTTTCATATGTCTTCTGACGTTATCTTTTAGGCAGTGTTTGATGATACCGGTGGCGGTGAACTCTTTTATCCTTCTTCCATTCACCAATCTATTTAGTGCTTTTGCTCGAGGTGTTCGTGACCTTCCAAGCTTCTCTTCACCGATCTCCTAAAGTAGATCTCTCTTGGGTGAATCTTTGCATTCCTGTAGAGGAGAATTCATCTGTATGCTTGTGGCTTTATCATTTTTGGACTCATATGGTGGCTGGTATTCGGTTGTTATTCGTTGGACTTCATTATTTATGTAGTCCCTTTTCTTTAGAATTCATTTGGTTTGCTGGAGAGTGAAGTATTATTCTTTACAACATTTATCCTCAAGAGTAAGAATCAAATTAGGAAATTTCTAAAGTAATGAAATCTCTGACGGGCTTTGACTTCATGTCCTATAATTTCTACTAGGTGATACAGTAAAAAGACTGCTGCATCATAAGAATCTTTGGAGCATCGAATCCAGACCAGCATGAATCCTTCTGGAGTTGGTTGGATTCGATTATTATTCCTAAAGGCATAACAATTGAACTCCATGATAGTACAGTACTGGTGGTACATGTACCAGAACAACCTTAGGAGTCCTTACTGGGATTTAACAGCTAATATGATGAACATATAATAGAAAAGATATCCCGAATATTTTCTAAACGACTTTAACATATATTTGTTATTCCTGTTGAATACTTAAAGCTTGTTGAAAGTCTTGATAGATGAATCTGAAGGATCCATGTATCTGTTGAACAAATCTAGAGAGCAATCTCCTATTTTAGAAGATAATATTCCTGATGTGTTGAACGTGAGAGATTCAATGGCCAATTTTTAGTTGTCTTCTCTGGTGCTAGTATTGATATCTCCTGATTCTGCATTAACATCTACGGAAAATATGGTGTCCTCCGTCGGTTCTTTTTCTAATGAGAAAACCGATTCAAGGTCATCCTCTACATTGAGATAGATATGATCAACTATCTCTTCAAAGAGGTGGACAATGTCTTTCGACTTCTTAAGTTAAGGACTGTCTTTCACAAAGTAACCAGGCTTTTTGTAGATGAAGCTGCTATCATTCTTCTTCTGGTGATGTTCTGGGCTTCTTCATCTGAAATGCCTGATATCTCCTGATTCTGCATTAACATCTACGGAAAATATGGTGTCCTCCGTCGGTTCTTTTTCTAATGAGAAAACCGATTCAAGGTCATCCTCTACATTGAGATAGATATGATCAACTATCTCTTCAAAGAGGTGGACAATGTCTTTCGACTTCTTAAGTTAAGGACTGTCTTTCACAAAGTAACCAGGCTTTTTGTAGATGAAGCTGCTATCATTCTTCTTCTGGTGATGTTCTGGGCTTCTTCATCTGAAATGCCTGGTTTGCTAGACTACCTTAGGTTCGTCGTCTGGAGGCCTGGGTTGTTTGAATCTCCTGAACAACAGCTTTCTCTGGGATCCTATCTGGCGACTTAAAAAGGGGCAGTAGGACTTCACAACAAGATTATTCCTATTGTAATAAGGATAAAAAAATTGGGTAGTTCTCTATGATTTGCTTTACTACAAATCTCTTCTTGCATAGTCTATTCAAGGCCTTGAAGATGACCTTCCTGGTATAGCTTGCATCTTTGCAGAAGTGTTGTTGTAGGATTTTGGTGTTGATGGAAATGTCTTGGAAAGTTGGACAATTGGTTTTATCCATAATCTCCAGTGTATTCCACCAGTACTTGAGGATTTCAAAAAATCTGGAAGTACAATTTGATAGTGTCATTTATTATTTTTCGTCAGCCAGATTCTTTATCATCATGAAAGTTCTGAAGTCCTGAGGTAGTGATAGAGTTGCAGCAATGGTTTCCTCTGCCTTTGTCGATGGATCTTGCCTCCTTATTGGGACTGGATCACTAGTTAGCTCGCATCACTTGGAGGCTGATTGAGAGATTGCTAGATTGTTGGAGTGTTTCTATAACATAGATGGACATTTCTCCTCAGGTAATTAGATTGATTATTACAAAGTATATTCATCATTCATGGCACATTCATCAGCACAGAAATCATCATTAGCACTAGACGACTGTCTACTAATGAGAGATGGTGGTTGGCCATTATTGATAATGTCCTCAGATATTTCCTTCTCTGCATTAATAGTAGATATGAGAATATTTTCTATAGCTGTAGGAGGGTTATCAAGATCTTCAAGACAAGCTTTTCTCTTCTCATTTCTGAACTTGAGACATCTCTTTGCAAGGTGTCCTTTGTCATTGCTGATAAAGTATTTGTGTTTGCCTGGATTTGTCTTCTAGGAGGATTTATTATCTTTGTTGCTCAGTAGTTCCTTTTCCTGCGGTTTCTTGTTTCTTTCCCATCTAAACTTCATGTATCTCTTGGGTCTTGCCTGACATCTCGACAGTTGAGGAGACCCTTTTATCTTAAGAGCTAGATCATTATGGATATCATTAGAGTGGAAAGATTGGGAACATTCATCCAACATGGTGTTGCCAAATAAAGTTTCCTTTTACTTCTCTGAAGGATAGGAGCCTGTGTGAAGATTTAAATTTTTTAACATATGCTCATCATCCTTTAGAACAACACTTGGGTCAACTTGACTGAGGTTAGCCAAGTTAGTAGCCTTGTCATTATTTTTTAGAAGACACTACTTTAGAGAGACTTGTTCCCTGTAATGGCTGGAATGTCATTCACAGGTTGGGATCATTATATGTGCCGGATCAACTTTGTCATTATTATTTTCCTATAATTCTTCTTCAGGATTACAATCTTGCGATGCTCACTGAATAGAAGTAGCCTCTGATGGATCGTCATACTATTTTTCTATTTTGTAGATCTCAAGATCATCAACTGAGACTACAACAACTGGACTATGGTCAATTAAAGCATATGACAATACCATCTTATCAGCATCATAGGGAACCTGGCTAGAATACGTTAACTTCTTGATCTTTTATGTCATGGCATATCTCATTTTCCTTTTAGCTTTAAGAGGTAAAATGAATCTCATGGATGAACAAGGAGGAGAAGGTTGGTTTATTCTCTGTGGAGAATATCCATGTGGGTATACGGTAGATACTTTAGTATTGGCATGGTCATATTCCTTTTGGGCTGCCATGGCATCTTTCCTCTCCCATACAAAATTGGTGATGTCGAACTCTTTCTGTTCGTCAATAGAAGCTGGAGAGAACAGTGTTGGTATGGATGGATAAGGTGGGATGGTGAAAAAGGGTTGAACTGAACCCCGCAATGGATATGTTTTGGGAAATACAATCATTTTGTGGTATATTGGAGTTTAGCATGATCGTGTTTTAGAAGATGGATATGCTCTTCTAACGAGGCCATTTCTTTCCATTATTGGTCAAGAATATTTAATATTGAGCATCCTAGTGGGAATTTTTTAGACTATATAGCTTGAAGCCTACTTTCCAATGCTCTGATAAGTATGGGATATTAAGAGGCAGCTGAAATACTATCTGATTGGATAACATATGGAAATTTTGCAGCTCGAGTAAGGTTATCCTCTTCAATCGGTGGTTTGAAGGGTAAGCATCTTTGTAACAGGATGTAGAGAGGGGCATCAGAAGCATCTCAGGTTGAGTCACTGCATTGGCCCTTCTTCTGTAGATCCTACAGTCACAGTCAGCCTTCCATGGGTAATGTCCTGAGAAAGGGCATTTACACTACATCAGACTACGATCTTAATGATTGAAGTTTTTTATCTAAGCATGCTATCTCATAAAGCTAGTGAGTTACTTGAGGATGGTACTAGAGTCCTATACATCTGAAAAACCGTCACTTAGGTTGTACCTGGGGATATAGAATATTGTTTTGGGTGGACTTTTGAGATAGTGGTGGTCAGAATCTTTAGTGGACTTGAGGGGTTGAGGATAGTATCTTAACTTCTCATACTTACTTACCCATGAAGCTAAGATGATGCTGACTAGTTTATCCCTAGATATGTGTCTCGGGATGTTGGTGCACTCTGTGGTTTTATCAGTTGCATCAATGGTCAAGAACAGAGAGTTCTTGGATCTTGGAGGAAATAGGTTCATATTGTGGTTTTGAACTCGCCAGGCTATATGGTAGTAAATAGTTGCTTCTCTTGCACATCTGTCATACAGAGCATCAAAAGTTTGGACCTTAATCTTTAACGCCTTTATCAAATGTAGATCAGCTAATAGTATGTTGAAGTCAGTAAATATGGTTACGTAGACTGTACCATCATCCTCCAGAATCATCTCTGATGTACCCAAATTTGCATGTTGGTAGTCATTGAATCTTGTATCAAGAAGAGAAAGAAGCACCATAACTTGTCGACCTTTTCTCCCTTGATATGTCTACACATTATGTACAACACCAACATGGAGATGGGAAAATCCAAGACTTTTCCATTGCTGGGGAAAGTCCTCTAGCATATGCAGTGATATGAACTGTACCTCTGGAGTTACCAAAATAGGGTACTGAACAAGTGGTGTAGCAGCAATGGATTATGAGGACTTGATAGGGTTAATTTTTTTCTTGTGTTTCCCTTTTGGGCTTATAGGGTCCCAATTTAGTTGTAGCTAGTGCATTTCTTTTATTTTGATGTTATATATTTCTTGTATTGCTCTATCCGAGCACATTAGATTTGTACATTTCTACCCATGTTACTACTGACTTAGCAAATAGATTCCTATTATATTTATGCTCTTACTATATATAAGCTTAGTTGATTGATGATGTCTATTGAGTACATATTTCTTTCCCACTCACACTGCACTTCTGAATCTTTTTTCCTAATCTAGATCCAAGTAGAGCCACAAATAATTTGTTATTCTCAAACCTAGCTATTGATCTGGAGATGAGTTGATCTTTTTAGATTCTGAGGTTGATCCCCCTCTATCAATTTTAGTAATAGCCTTTTGTATTCTAAGACTACTATATATATGTAAATTTTGGATATTTTCTAGTAATTTTGTTTTGGTTGTAATGGCTTTAGTACCAACTTATCAAGTCTTGGGAGGGATTTTTTTCTTCATTTTGTCCTCTGTCCTTCTTGTACAACATGCTATGCATGTATGTATACACATACATATATATATGTATATGTATATATATATATCCCTACATTTGATTATATTACAGTTGTATTGATTTCTTTCTTCTTTTCCTTATTTCTTATCTGGAGGCCTATTAATTGCCGTTCTGGGTTATGTTTTGTTTACCTACTAGTCGGTTAATGTTAGTGCCCTCATGACTTGAGAAATTAGCTCGTGACAGCTTGTTATTAGAGCCTAGGTTTCACCAATATTGTTGTTACAAAAGTCAACATTTAGTACAATCCGGTAGATCGATACAGAGACGTCTGTTTCCTATATTTTGAAGGCTACAAAACAACCTAAGAAAAATTCTATCTTTTTAGTTTACTTTTGTATGTTATGTACGTATTGGTTTCTAATCCTTTTTCTTTTCACTCAATCACAAATGGTTAGGATGCAGGGTACAATAGCTGGGGATCTAGATCCCGAGTCACCTGCTAAAGCTCTAGTCAGGGGTAGAGGTTGACCCCGTGGTTGATGATAGCCTAGAGTTACAGCCCCCATCTTGAGATCAGGATAGGGAGCCATTGCCAGATTTTATTAATGCTCGTGATCCTAATATAGCTCCAGAGATTCTACCTCCACAGCAATAAAGGGGATCCAGGGTAGCCTAGGCCATACCTGGGTTTCTATTTTCTTATGTTCTCCCTGATGAATTAGATGAACTTTTGGGTTTGGTTGGTAGTCCATCAGTAGATAGAGCTCAGCAATAATACAAGGTGGTATTAATATAGGGGTGTATCCTATAATTGAGGACCATAAAGAAGAGGTTTTGCTAGCATTAGTAGTCCAACAATAGGTAGTAACCCATCCTATAATGTCTATAGAGTAGTAGAAAATATTGGGTAGATTTTTTAGTTTTGACTCCACCTAGGTTGGTCAGGACCTTAGGAAAGGATCCTTTTAATTTTCTAACTAATTTTGAGCAGAGAATACATAATTTAAGGCTAGTTGAGTCACATAGAATTGATTTTTTTACTTATCAGCTAGACATAATAGAGAAAAGGTAGTGGATAGGTTATCTTGATTCCAGACTATCTAGATCTCCACTTGTGATATGGGCTTAGTTTTTCAAGCATTTCTTAGGGAATTCTATACCACATTGCATGTGTGAGCTTTTTTAGATTGAGTTTTATGAATTGGAACAGTTTTCCATATGTGTGGTTGAGAGTGAGTTGAGATTTCACAAGCTAGATAGGCATACCACTATGATTCTGCCTACAGATTACCAGAGAATCTGGTTCCTTATTAGAGTTTTAAGAATACTCCTCTATAGGGCTACTCAATGTTTGGTGACTTAGGGAAAGTATTTTTCTAATACTACTAATCATATCTTTTTAATATAGGAAATAGATCGAAAGGTCCAAGCGGCAATGATAAGAAAATATGTTATCAGTGCAATTACAGTGGGAGCCATAACAGTTCACAATTCAAAGGCCAATGATTAAGGGTAGGTACCCCCAGCAACAACTTTATCAATGTCAGGGCCAGTCTAGTAGGCCCGTTAAGGTAGCTCTTTAGGTACTAAATGAGGGTCTACCTAGTTATTATAGTTGTAGCGGTCAGAGTTATGTTTATCCACAAAGGGGTATATAGTCAAGCCCGTCAAGCGGAGGTGGTTATTTTTGACCAGTCGGATCTTCTAGACAAAGAAAAGTTCTAGGTGCACATTATGCCTGTGGATTTGTTGGACACTTCACCTGAGAGTATCTTTAGTATGAGATGATCAAGTCTTTAGCTTAGAGTGTGCCATCAATAAAATCTATGATGCCTCGAGCTAGTGGTGGTATACAGGATTATAGAGGTATTCCTTAAGGTTCCAAGGGCAGTCCTTAGGAAGGGACATATGTATGTTATACAAGGTAGGATAGAGGTAGAGGCTTCAGATTTTGTGATCACAAATACGATTTTAGTATACTATTAGCCCACTTTTCTTTGTTTTATCTTGACTCCATATGTTCAAATATTTTTGCTTATTATGCACCACGATTGGGTTTGTTTTTGGAGTTTTTATTTGTTCTATTGTGATTATCTACCTCATTGGGTGATACCTTACTAGTGATTCAAGTTTATAAATCATGTTTGGTGACTATTTGAAAATATTATATTCAAGTTGATCTCATTATGTTAGATATGGTCAATTTTAATGTTATTCCGGGCATGGACTAGTTACCCCACACTATGTATTCTTGGATTGCTTCACTAAGACTATTACCTTAGCCATTACTACAATGCCTCTAGTTGTGTGGCAGGGTTTTTTAGCCACACACCAATAGGGCTTATTTCTTATATTTAGTCTTAAAAACTGATATTTAAGGGATGTGATTCATTCCTTGCGTATGTTTGGGATGTTACAGCTGTAAGTCCTTTATTTGATTCCATTTCTATTATTTGTGATTTTTGTAATGTCTTTCCTACCAACCTACCAAGCGTTTCTCCTAAGCATGACATATAGTTTACTTATGATATTGAGTAGAGCACACAGTTTAGTTTATGGATCCATATGGATCCTTTTAAGAAAATGAGCTAAATATTCAGCTTTAAGATCTTCTAGGTAAGGGCTTTATTAGACCAGGTGTAACATCTTAGGGTTTTCCCATTCCATTTTTAAATAAAAAAGATTTCTCTATGTATATATATCAACTACAGGTAATTAAATAAGATGCCATTGAAGAATAAGTATCTTAGGACTTATATCAATGATTTTCTTAACTAGCTTCAAGGTGAAACAATATTTTCTATGATTAATTTGAGGTCTGTTTGCTATCAGTTGAGGATAATGGTTGAGTGCCTCCATAAGATAGCCTTCAGGACTCATTATGACTATTATGTTTTCTTGGTGATGTCTTCTAGTTTGACTAATGCCCCAACAACATTTATAAATCTGTTGAACCATGTTTTTAAGTTGTATTCAGACTTATTCATAAAAAAATTTCATTGATGACCGTATGGTATATTTGAGAAGAAGGTAGGAGCATGAGCGATATATAATAACTATGCTCCACACTACCATAGGCTTTATGCCAAATTCTCAAAGTACGAGTTCTAGCTTAAGTTTGTAGATTTTTCTTGCATGTGGTGTACAAGAATGTTATTATGTTGGACCCAACAAAGATTGAGGCTATTCATGATTAGGATAGGCCCACATATCTTACTGAGGTTATAAGTTTCATTAGGTTAGTGGGTTACTACAGGATATTCATTAAAAGTTTTTCAGCCATTACAAACCCTATTACTAGGAATGAGGCTCCATCTTAGTGGTTTGTCAGTGGTAAGACGAGTTTTCTAAATCATAAGGACTTGATTACTTCATATCTTATTTCTACTCTTCCTATTGGAGGAGAGGGGTTCACCATAAATTATGATGATTGGGTGTTTGTTTTTATGCTTAAGATGTGGAGGCATTACCTATTTGGTGTTCATTGTGAGATCTTCACTGACAACCATAGTATTTAGCATATTATAGCCCAAAGGCAGCTTAATTCAATGAATCACAAATTGTTTGAGTTGCTGAAGGAATATGATATCTCTATTCTATACTATCTGGGTAAGGTGAATGTGGTAGCGGATGTCTTTAGCCAGAGGGCACTGAGTATAGGTAGTTTTCTTTTATTTCAATTTCAGAGTAGCTATTAGATTTGAACATCCAATCCTTATCTAACTTGATGGTTAGAATTAATATTTCTGACCACAGGAGGATTCTTTATAAAGTTCAGGCTGGACAACATTGTTAGAGCAGATTCGTGGTCGTCTGTTAAATGATGGAAGACATCATAGCATTTAAGATCAGGTGCTACAAGGTGAGTCTAGGAGGGTGATGTCACTTAAAACTATACCTCCTTATAAGTATATAGCGGTCGATGTCAAAATATAGTAACCCAACTACGTTGGCGTATAACTCACATGGAATAGGACAGAACTATATCTCAAACTTGTCTAAAAAGTAAGGTAGTGCAGAAAGGTAAATGGGGGTGTTTTTTTGAACTATAAAAAATAAAAAAACTCAAATGCTTGTGGTTGTGAACAATTTGAAATAAACACTAGGACTATGTTCTCCCTAACCTTTTTAACTCTTAGGATTCTCATAGTCTATCGAACTAATTCAACATCTTACATGCAGAATCTGATAAGTTATGTATCACTAATCGTCTTGTGAATGCCTTTAGTAAATTTCACTCTTTACCTTCTGAGTCTTAGATTGTTGCCTTACTAACCCTTATCCTAGATACTAAATTAACTTTTACCTTTAGAGTCTCAAGTTAATTAGATAAGATGGCAAATTATAAGATAGAGGTGAATTTCAAATTATTGTCATGATCTTCTTTTCCTAATCTCTACTTCTCTTTTTAAGTAATTAGTGAATATAGGTGGATTCTTAACGTTTGAACCATTAATAAAGAAATCAAAGCAAAGAGAACCACCATACATGCTAGAATAATTGTTGGGAAAACATTGTACTTCCCCTACTTTGATATTCAGCCTGGGTCCCTACAACCTTAGCTAAGGGAATTAGTCACTCTAGTTGCAATAAACTCCATATAATTCAATAAAGAATACACATAATCAAAGTTACAATAATATATGAATAAAATCCAAAGTCTCAAATCAATAAACCAACCAAAATTTGAGAACACAAGAATCCAAAGATCAAAAGCTAATGTCAAAATCAAAATACATTTTTGTGAAAAGTATGTGTGTTAAACTCACTAAAGACATAAAAAGAGTATTTATAGATTACATGGAAACCCTAGAAAACCTTTCAAAAACAAAATAGTAAAACCATAGTCAATATCCACCTACAATGCCATTTATGGGCCCAAGGTAGAACCTACGATCTTTAGGTGGCCCCATGTAGGTGACAAGGACTTCAAAACTTCTACAGTATCTCTGAAATCTAAACTTTTGGCACTTATTATGGTACCTACGGGTTTGTAGGTTCCATATCATGGGTAGCAAGGCCAAAATTACAACTTTTAAATGTTTGATACTTATTCTTGCACCAATGCCATGTAGGTAGTACATACAGACCATAGGTGCCCGCATTGGTGGTCCAAAATATCATTTTTCACTTCTTTTCTCTTGTTTAGCTCCTAAAACATGGTTTCCTACAAAACATAACACAAAACACATCATGTCTAACAAAATGACCTAAGTAATTGTATATTTTCATAGTTTTAAGTGTTGAAAGTGATATAAAATCATAACACATCATAGGGATACATTATATTTAAAGGTTATTTTGAGGTCTGAAGATCGTGTTAGTGTTTTTAGGGTAAGAAATGTGATATAATTGATTTTTTAAGAGGCTCATAGCTTCAGGTTCTTTATTCACCTTGAGACAACTAAGATGTATAAGGATTTGAGGATATATTACTATAGGAGTTGTATATGAGAGGTATAGTAGAGTTTGTGTCTTGATTCCTATGTTATCAGTAGTTAAAGTTTGCATATCTACCACCTGGTGGATTACTTTAAAGGCTACCCAATCATTAGTAGATATGGGAGTGTATACTATGGACATGGTAGGTGGCTTGCCTCGCACTTCTTGTGGTATTGATAGAATTTGGGTAGTCGTAGATTGATTGACTAAATCGCCCATGTTCTCGCTATTCAAACTTCCTACAGTGCATAGAGGTTGGCCCTATCTATATTCGAGAGATGGTTGCTTTATTGGGAACCTATCTCATTATTTTAAATCGAGGCTCTCAGTTCACTTTTAGTTTCTAAAGGACATTACAGGAGGTATTGGGTACTAAGGTTGACCTTAGCGCCACCTTTCATCCCAAGACTAATGGGCCATCAAAGTAGACTATTTAGGTTTTTGACGATATGCTCTATGTTTATATCTTTGATTTTAAAGGTCAGTGGGACCAGTTTTTAAACATAGGTAGATTTCACACATAATAACACCTTTCATTTACATATTCATATGGCTCCATTTGAGGTAGTGTATGGCAAGTGGTTTTGATCTCTATTTGTTTGGTTTGAAACTTCTAAAGTTAGGCCTTGTGGTAAAGATTTACTTTGTGAGTCATTTGACAGGCTTTGGTTGATTCAAGATGGGCTTCAAGTAGTTCAGAGTAGGTAAAAGGATTGTACTAATCGTAAAATTAGTGCCTTGAGGTTTAGAGTTAGTGATCGAGTCTTTTTATAAATACTTCCCATAAAGGGCACGATGAGGTTAGGGAGAGGGACAAGCTTAGCCCCAACTATATTAGATGATTTCTGATCCTTCAGGATATTAGGGAGGTTGTATAAGAGTTAGCTTTACCTCTAACCTTTTTAGCTATCCACCCAGTGTTATATGTATTTATCTTGTGATGTAATATCTGAGATGAGTCTCATATACTTTAGTGGGAGTCGATTTAGTTGGATGAAAGTTTGACATTTGTATTTGACTTAGTGTTTATATTTTCTAGAAATGTCATATGATTTTACTCTAAAGACATTCCAGTAGTTAAGGTTCAATGGAATCACTGTCCACTTGAAGAGGCTACCTGGTAGACCGAGCATGATATGTGTACACAGTATCCTACCTTTTCAAGGCTTCAAGTTCTTCTTGATCCTTTACTTTTGCGAATGAAATTCTTTTTAGTATTGGATGCTATAATGACCCTCCTAGTCATTTCCTTTATGTTCATGTTTTCTTATATTTAGAGATTTTGTATATCTACCCTAGGTTATTTATGACTTGATAGGATTGACAGTTCAGCTATCAGGCATTTCTTTTGGTTTTGAAAGCCATTTACTTATTTAAGAGCTTTTGAAGTTGAGAAATAGGTCTCAAGGAAAAACTTTAGGAAAATTGACTCACATGCCATTTTTGATAGTCTTAACAACTCAAATTTCATTTTAGTGTAAGGGTACCCTTGGTTTAGGTTTTGGGGCTCTTAGACTCATTTTAGAGCATGGAGTGGAATTAGGTAAAAATGGCTAGTTGGGTGTGGGACCTATATTTTATCAAAACGACCTCAGATTAAAATTTTTAAGGCAGTTTTGAGATTGGAATAATGATTTGGTAGGGTAGCATAGTTTATTTTCATTCATGGGATTCCGCATGATTCTCGAGGGCCTTATCGAGATATTTATAACTTACCAAAGTTACTGGTGCATCAGCAATGGGTGCAAGAGAAAAATGGCCTTTTCATTCGCGAGGGTCATAATTTCAAACCTCTGTATTAGTGGTTTAGTGTTAGACCCCAAAATTTCTATGATTTTATTTTGGTACCTCCATCATTTTTAGCCGTGATTTTGAATTGGATTGTGATAATTGATGATAACGGGACCATTAGAAAGTGTTTTAAAATTTATGGAATGCATTTGGGATCATTTTGTGACACCAAACCAGTGAAGGTATACTATAAGAGTGTGTCACATACCAGGCATACTATGATGAGAGTGTACAACATCTTTAAAGTGGAGCGATAAGAGCTGGCCACGACCAAGGGCGCAGAAATGCCACTTTTGTTGTTTTAGTTTAGTGTCGAGGGATTTTTCGTTTTAACCTATCAAATGACTTCCCATTCATATAAAACATAATTTCCACCCTTATAACTTAACTTATCCAATCCTTATTCTCTAAAATAAGCCTTAAGAACATAAAAGAAGAGTTTTCACCAAAATTCTAGCTCCAATTATCTAACCCACATCTCCCCAAAACCCTCAAGAACACAATAGAAGAGTTTTCACTAAAATTTAAGATTCCAAGGTTTGAATTTGAGTTTTCCCAAAGAATTCATCAAGGTATATGGGCTTTCAATAAGGATAACTTTTCATCCTTGTACCCAAAAGCTTTACTTTTACAATTGAATTTATGAGATTTCAATTACGGTTCATATCCATTTTTCTTGTGTTTGAAATAATGACATTATCCTATCGTTTAAATTTTAGTTAGCACAGAGAATTTACCTTCACTTTTGTTTTTAATTACTTGAATGCTATTATGAAATTAATTCCAATTTTGAAATAAAGATTCATGAATTGAGAAATATCTATGATTTTCAGCATTATTCAGTCAGTTTACAAATAAGAGTCTATGATTTGAGCATGATTCTGTCAATTACAAGAAGTTCGGACTCATTAATTAAGTTTTTTTATTACTATAGGATGATTTAGAATTTAGTTTTGATCTTACGATCTCAAACATGATCACAATTATTCATAAGTTTATTTTATTAATAAAAGCATGATGCATTATCAATCTATAAACCCATATGCTTAATTTAAGGTGAATTTCATATATTATGGGAACCGGTTTATATTTTTGGAGTAGTATTTAGCACCAAGAAGAGAATGTGGGTTTAACACATCCTATTTCCCTGAAACGACATGCCACCATAGGTTTAAGGGGTCTCATCAGGGAGTGTCTCCTTTCCCCAAGGGGCTTAGTTTAGTGCTCACTCAAGTTCAGTTTAGATTTTACAACGATATCAATTATAGAACAACCCTCATCAACATGGGACAGATGTTGGATTTCATGCTAGCTCAGATGGTTTATGTCGATTATAAGAATCTCCCACAAAAAAGAGTATTTTAGAAAGTAAGTAGAATGACTCGTAGTTGTTGTTTAGATATTGTTTTATGAGTTAGTCTTAATGAAATTTTTGCATTCAATATTACTTATGATAAAAGTGAGACCTTTTACACTTAGCATGCATTATTTGAAACCATGTTCAATTTTAGTTTTACTTATTGCATAGAAAAGGTAGTTTCAAAAACTTAGTGTCGTGACACACCCAATTTATCAAATGATGCTATGTTATTTATGTTTTGTGATATTATAGCTTTAAGTTTATTTCAGTATCTTTAAGAGTGTACTTACAAGTAGCATGCATGTTTTAAGATTATGTATTGATTAAGTTTTACTTATTACATTCACCCTCACATACTCAGTATATACCATAAATACTAACCACATATACGTCTATGTGGCTATATTGTTTCACAATGTAGGTACCAGTTGTAGCCCATAATATCATGGTCAGACAGTTTGCAACTTCTAGCCATCAGGTGATGATTTTTCTTTATTCAAGGAATCCAGTCAGTTTATAGATTTAGTATGTTATTTCATTTCATTTGTATTGATTAGGAATAGCTAGGTGTTATGTCTTAGCTACCTATAATGAGTATTAGTATAGGTTTCATAGACTGTCAGTCAGAGTTGATGTATTAGTTTGATTTGCCTTTTGTATAACCAGTGTTGTAAATATTTATATATTATTCTATTCAACAAGTTCAGGTAATGACATCTCTTTCTCTTATTATTTCTAGTTTAATGAAATTTATTTAGTTTCTCACAAATAATGCCACTATCATGATATAACTTGAGATCACTTGGAGTTCTTAGCACCGTGTGACATTCAGGGAGTATTTTTGGGGAATTATAAAACTTGGTATCAGAGTACAGAGTTTAAGTATTATAGGGGGTCAATGAACCAAAGTCTAGTAGAGTCTTGCAGAATGGTACAATTACGTCAGCCCTTTTTGAAAGGCTGTTAGGCATTTAAGAAATTTTTCCCTACTTTCATACTCTAGATTTTACAATAAAGTTTTTCTCTTAGAAAATCTTATTGATTCATGTGTTACTCCAAAATCCTCTAAATATTTCTTATTCTTGAGTTAATGTAAGCAGTAAATTCCAATTCCTCCTAAGATGATGCTCTAAGATTTAGTATTAGTAACTTCAAAAATCACACAAAGGGATTCAGAGGATCCTGTTAGTGTGTTTAAATTTATTTAATTTGGAAGCTTATACACTCATCCACATGAGTTGTACAGTTAAGACATAATATGGCAGGTATTCATATTTCTCTTTAACCATTCATTACAGATAGCATTGAGAGGAGAGAGTATGTGCCTATATTATTTAATACAATTTTCTTTTAGGGACATTATAAATTAGAGTGGTATGATTATATGTATTAGAACATACTTAGAGTAGGAAGTATGGATTTATAAGTGTAGTGACAAGAAATATGGGGATAGTGATTGGTTAAAAGAATATAGATGTATCTATGCATTTTATTAAGTTAGTATTGAGGTATTATGTTTTTGGGTGTTAACAAGAGGGTAGTATGTGTGGTTTAGATTTCATGGTGAAAGGTAGAGAGGGATTTATTAGTTAAGGTGACTTAGAATTTGCTTGAAGTATAAGAGAAGTTCTTGATGGTATTTCATTATGTTAGAAAGTACAGGTTATTAATGAAAGTTTTTGTGGTTAAGGATTGTTAATCTACGCTTCCCCTTTTGGTTGTGAAAAAAAATTGGTTGATGCTTGTAGAGCTAGGAATATAATTTAGATATATGGAGGGATAAGTAGTAGTGATGTGTGAACGGAGGATATGCTAATGGATTATAGTAAGATAGACCATAAGATTATGATCAATTATCGTTATTATGGGATTCTAGTAGACAAGTGTCTTTTATGTTTTTTAAGCAATAATAGTGTGTGAGGTTGTGTTTAATCTTGTTTGGTAATAGACACTTTTTTTAAATTGTATATGATCATCAAGATGGAAATAACAATTGCTTAGGTTAGTGATGCTAGTTATATGGAGGTGAGCTAGTATGCTTGAAATAATATATGCAAGAATTTAAGTTCATTTATTTGCAATTAAGTATGATGGTGTAGGTATGATGTAAAGGTGTACCCAAGGTACTATATGGTTGATTTATACTTGTTTTATATTATTAATTTTTGTATGTGCTTATATAGTATTCTTGAGTTTCTAAGTGTGAAGAAGGCTAGTTACATAGTATATGGCGTTCTTAGTGGCTAAGTTTGGAATTATAGGTTAAGGATGTGGAGTCTTTTTGTATATTTTAATTCTCATGGTTTAGGCGAAAATATGAATTTATAGGTGTAATATTAGAAAACAATGAGAAGAAAGGCAGATTGTCTATTTAGAGTGGCAGGTATGTGTTCCAAGAAGAGTGTAAGTATATGACAATGATTATTGAAGCTAGAGAAAGATAGGAGTGGTATAGGGAAAGTAAGAGGGTTATGCAATTGGTGTTCATCGACCTGGAAAAGTCGTATGATAAAGTCCCTAGGGAGGTTTTTTAGAGATTCTTAAAGGTAAGAGGGGTCCCGGTGGAATACATCAGAGCTATTAAGGACATGTACGATTAAGGTAAGACTTGGGTGAGAATGGCGGGAGAGAACGCAGAGCATTTTTTGGTCATGATAGGGTTGCATTAGGTTTGACAATGAGTTTTTTCCTATTTGCATTGGTGATAGACGTGTTGACATGGAGTATTCAAAGAGAGGTGCATTGGTGTATGTTATTTGTGTCTGATATAGTACTGATTGATAAGACACGGGGTGGTGTGAATAAAAAATTAGAGGTTTGGAGGCAAACCCTTGAATCTAAGGCGTTTAGGTTAAGTAGGTCCAAGATGGAGTATATGGAATGTAAGTTTAGTGACTTGAGGAGAAGGATGATGTGGTGGTGAGGTTGGACTTTCAAGATGTTTGTAAGAGAGATAGTTTTAAGTATCTTGGGGCTATGATCTAGGAGATTGGCGAGATTGATAAGGATGTCTCTAACTGTATTAGAGCGGGTTGGTTAAAGTGGAGTCTCACCTCAAGAGTGTTGTGTGATAAGAAGGTGCCCCTTAAGCTTAAAGGAAAATTCTACAAAGTGGTAGTCTGTCAAGTCATGTTGTATGAAGTAGAGTGTTAGCCAGTCAAGAACTCCCACATTCAAAAGGAGAAGGTGGCAAAAATAAAAATATTACGTTAGATGTGTGGGCTTACTAGAGGGTATAGAGTTAGGAATGAGAATATTCGACAGAAGTTGGGAGTGCCTTTGGTGGAGGACAAGATGTGGGAGGGAAGGCTGAGATGGTTTGGGAATGTGATGAGGAGGGGCACAAATGCCCTAATTCGGAGATGGGAGAGGCTAGCATTAGATGGCTTCAGGAGAAGGAAAGGTAGGCTAATAAATACTGATGGTAAGTAATTAGACATAAAATAGAGCAGCTTCAGCTTACTCAGGACATGACCCTTAATAAGAAGGTGTGAAGATCGCAGATAAAGGTAGAAGGCTAGGATGAGTGTGTGGGTTTTAGCAAGGAGTTAGAAGAGCTCATGTATAGTTGGGTTAGTAATCCTAGGACTGTGTTCATAGGTAGGACCCCATAGTTAGGAGGGTTTGGGTGTGGTGGGTGTCTTTGGTCTATAAGTGTATGTTGTTACTAGGTGGGTGTCCTATTTCTTATGTCTTATTCCATAGTACGCTTATTTATCTTATTTCGTATTGGTCTGATTTTTATTTTATTATGTCTTATTAATTATTTATGTTATGCCATCCACCCTGCTTCATGTTTAATTATGCTCTTGTTTAATATCTTTTATCTTGAGTATGGGGTCTATCGGAAACATCCTCTCTACTTTTTCGGAGGTAGGGTATGGACTTAGTATATTTTACCCTCCCCAGACCCCACTTTATGGGAATACACTGGGTTTGTTGTTGTTGTTGTAGTTTATTCGGGTGAGTTGAGTATTCAAATGTATACCATTAGACTAAAGAAATCGTGTCTCAGTCTTGAGGATTTAGGATAGGCTCATAGGATTAGAATGTTGGCTTAACTCTAAGCGGAAAATGATAGGGTGAGGAACTAAATCGAGTTTTGTGACTTAGATAGTGAGGCATGTCAATAACTATTTTGATGAGATAGTGAACTATTCTTACTCTAGTGTATTCCTTGGATTTGGTCCTTATGGCACCCTTTCCATATCTTGGGGGATAAAGCAACGCCCGTGACTCATGCTTATACACTTCATGCATATTCATGTTCATTCTCAACTCCTAGTAAAAGAACTAATAGCTTTATTTCATGATTTGAGTCATTTATAGTAAGTATGAATTTATGTTTCAGAGTATGATCAGTTTTCAGAACTCATGGTACACCCTTAATAACTAGTGAAATTCGCATTATGCCATGTATGTCCTGAGTTTATATCTCTTTAATGAATTTTCCTATGAGACTCTATTCTTCAGGTTGCATCAAGTGATAAAGTTATGCATAGTATCCTACATGCCTTAGGTCCTTATGTTTTATCACTTTAGTAACTATCTTTATGTTATAATAGTGGTGATGAAAATATATGAACAATGTTTTAGATGAGAGAGAGTAGATGTTCCTCATTTGGGAAGATTTTCATATGCTTGTTTTATCTAAGGTTATAAGTGTGAAGTAAGATTGAGGCAAAGATTTATTATATTTCATATTTAGTTGAGAATTATTCCAGTGTCTTCTTAGGGATAATTCATGATATTGATATTGATAGAGGTATTAGAGAACATGGGAAAGATTTCTAGCTGGGTTGGTTTCCTAGAAGTTCATATGTGGTTATAAAGATAGGCTTGACTGTCATATTGGTATATAAGTTGATGAACGTATTGTGCACTAGTGAATTAGTAATTAGAGCTCGGAGTTAGTTGTTTAAGTGGTAAGTGGTTTTATTGTTGAGATGTGAGCTTTGAGAAGACATGGGATATTAAATCCTATATTTTAGACTAATATTATTGTGTTGTATATAGTAACCTGTGGCTTTGATATAGGCTTGAACTTGGTGGGAGTATGTAGTTAGACTCAGACTTTGGTAGTAGTAGTAGTCACCTATACCCATGTAAAAGTTATAAGTTTCATCACATGAAGCGTAGTACTTAATAGGAAGAGTATAGTTGAGAAAAGTGTTTGAGAAGTGTTGCTAAGCTAGAAGGTTAACATTTGTATTGCCTAAGGCAGAGCAATCCTATTCTATCTTCTATTCTATATGCCTATATTCCATATTATAGAGTTGTATCCATGTTGCGATTCCTTACAAATTCCATATTCGGATCATGCCCTAAATTGTTCCCCTCGATTTTTATTAGAAGTTATGATAAGGAGAGTCTGAGGAAACTATTATTTTTTTAGAAACTCTTGGAAATCGTATCGCATTAGCCATTGCTTCATAGTTCTATATGTAAGATCATGTCATGGATGTTTGAAGTGAGTTTTAAACTCTTACCAAGAATTAGCTCCTTATAGTTAATCAAGTCAGCTCAGAAACTAATTTCATGGTAGAAGTTTTATCGTTTCAACTCAGTTATATCCTTCATTCGCAGACATGTCATGTCTACATTATTCCATATGATTCCAGTGTATGTGAACCTATTCCAAATGTATTAGTTGAGTTAGTACCTTATCAATAGGTAATTCCAATTATGAAACATGATCAATTTTAGAAATTTAGTTCCATATTTTCTATCATAGAGTAAGGTAAGTTTCATATCTTATCGTAGCTAGTCCAGGAGATAGTCATTGTTATTTTTCAACCTTTATTCGATGAAGAATGATCCAAAGGGGGAGATAATGTTAGAACCCAAAATTTCCATGATTTTAATTTGTTACCTCCTTTATGTTTAGTGATGATTTTTAAGTTGAATTATGATAAGGGATGATAATGAGACCATTAGAAAGTGTTTCAAAAATTTCAGAATGCATTTAGGATTATTTTGGGACCCTAAAATAGTAAGGGTATGTGATAAGAGTATGCCACACTCTAGTCATGCCATAATAAAGGTGTGATGTGACCTTGGAGTGGTGAGATAAGGGCATGACACACCGAAGAACACAGAAGTTTTAGTTTAATTTTTTTTAGTTTAGGGTCGATGACTTTTTGGTCTTTTACTTATTACATGACATCCTAAACATATAAAATGTAATTAACACCCTCATAACTCCTATTATCCAATCCATCTTATCCTAAAAACACTAAAGAACACAAAAGAAGAGTTTTCACCAAAATTCAATCTTCCAAGATTTCAATTCAATTTTCCTCAAGATTAGATAAAATTTAGGTATGTGGGGCTTCAACAAGGATAACTTTTCATTCTCATGTCCAAAAGTTTTATTTTATAATTGAAATAATAAGATTTTAATTGGGGTCGATACAAATTTTTCTTGTGTTAGAAATTATGACATTATCTTGTAATTTAAAGTTCATTTAGGACAAAAATTTACCTTCACTTATGTTTTTACTTACATAATTGCTATTATGAGATGAAGTCCAATATTTTGACATGAAGTTTCATGAATTGAGAAATACAAAAGATTTTCAGCATGTTCAGTCAGTTTACTAATAAGAGTTTATGGTTTGGGCATGATTCTCTCAATTTTCAAAAAGTTCAAACTTACTAATTCAGTGTTCATATTACTATAGTATGATTTATATTTCAGTTTTGGTCTTATGATCTCAAACATGACGTGAAATTCCTAAAATTATTAACAAGTTTGATTTATTAATAAAAGCATAATCTGGTTTCAATTTATAAACTCATATGCTTAATTTAAAGTGAATTGCATATATTATGGGCACCAGTATATATTTTGGGAATAGTATTTAGCACTGAGAGGAGAATGTTGGTTTAGCACATCCTATTTCTGAGATACTATGTGCCACCGTTGGTGTAAGGAGCCTCAACATAGAGTGTCTCGTTGCCCTAAGGGGCTTAGTTTAGTGATAACTCCAATGCAGTTCAGCTAAGATACCGATGAAAAGGATAGAATAACCCTCCTCAACATGGGTCAGATGTTGGACTCCATTCTACCTTACATGATTTATGTTAGTTATAATAATCTCCCACGGAAAAGAGTATTTTAGAAACTAAGTGTAATGACTCATAGTTGTTGTTCAGATATTCTTTTATGAGTTATTCTATATGATATTTCAATTTTCAGTCTTACTTATGATCACAGTGAGTCCTCTTGTACTTAGCATACATAATTTGAAAGTATGTTCAGGTTCAGTTTTAGAAACTAAGTGTAGTGGCTCACCCAGTTTACCAAATTATGCTTTATTATTCATGTTTTTAAGTATATTTCATCTTTTAGTTTATTTTAGTATCTTGATTAGTCTATTTATACTTAGCATGAATGTTGTAAGATTATGCATTGATTCAGTTTTACATATTGCATTTACCCCCACTTACTCAGTACATTCCAGAAGTACTAACCATATATACATATGTATGGCTACATTGTTTCATAATGTAGGTACTATTTGTAGCCCATAATATCATGGTCAGGTAGTTCACAACCTCCATCCAATAGGTGATGAGTTCTCTTTATTAGAGGACTTTTGTCCATTTATAGATTTATTATTTTATTTTTATTCATTTGTATTGACTAACGATAACTGGGGTCATGCCTCAACTATGTATAGTCAGTATTATTATAGGCTTCATAGACACTCGATCAGAGTGTAACACCCCAAATTTGGTATCCAAAACGTTATACAGTGCTCATGACCCCAAAGGACAACAATCTAACCCATGACTGATATCTGTAACTAAGCATTGAATAATATACTATAAATATGCATAATATAAGCTGTAAGGCCATAAGTTTCAAAACTAAACTAATACTGAATATAGAACATGTATGAAATGGGGTATAAAAATACCTAAAAACTGAAATAAACTATCTAAAAATATGTTATAGTCTGAAAGCCTCTAAATTATCTGAAAACTGTGGAGTTGATGGGACATGTCCCCAACTAACTTCGAACTACTGAAATAATAAAGTAATAAAATAATCATGCTATCCTCGAATGATGAGGACTCACTCCTAGTCTAGCTGTTGAATGTCTGATCTACTAAAGATGCTCGGGAGCTCGTGTTTCTAAACCTATGGTATAAAACATCATTGCGCAAATGCGTCAGTATGTAGGATGTACTAGTATGCAAGTGAGGTAGGCTATATACAAGGGTTAATAAGCATGAAAAATAATAACTAACTGTATAACATGAATGTGAGAATACATGCATGAATACATAACTGTAACTAATATCGTGATAATGCTGACTCATGAATTCTGATAATGTGGAATTACTGATATCTAAGAACTGATACTGGGATACTGAATAACTGAGTCTACTGAATACTTCGGAACTAATGTCATATTACTAATAAAAGAATGACTGTTTCTGATAGTTCTGAGTATAAAAAATAGGTCTGATTGACTGTATCTAAATGTCCAGAAACTGAATATTGATAACATATGATACTAATAATTGTATAACTAAAATAATTGATACTGAGCGACTGTATCTGACAATCTAGGTTCTGATGAAACTAGATGAGTTTCATACTGTTCTAAGTTGACTGTATAAGACAGTCCTAATATCTGAAGAACTATCTTAGTTTTATAATTGAGATGGAATGACTGTATCTGACAGTCCTGCTTTTGTAACTGACACTATAGGAAGTAGTTATCTAATCAATATGCACCTAATACGCCATTATGGCTGAGTTGGGGTTCAATCTGTAACCCCAATTGGAAGGATGTCCATATTGCACCACTGGTAAATACAAGCTGTAAGGGACCCTTATCTGACAGTGTCCCCAAAGGAGAATAGTAGGGCCCTCATCTGAGAGTTCTAATCCACCTCATCAACCCTCATCTGACAGTGTTGATGTCTCAACCTATGCATGCTACGTAGTTCTGGAATGCAAGGATGACTTCTAAGAATCACACCCTCATCTGAGAGTATGTGTTCCCATCCTTGGGTTCACTCAGTTCTAATTCCTACTCCCATCTGAATAGACACGGATCATGGAATACTGAACTGAACTGATACTAATGGTATTATTTAGTGGAGCTAAATTGAGTTAACTGAGTTTCATTGACTGACGAAGAGTTTTGACGTTACTGAGATTTCTAGGAATCTGAGGTTTCCGAGATTACTGAGTAGTAAGATCACTGAAATTACTTGACTACTGAGATTACTGAGATTTTTGATATTACTAAGATTACTGAATGAGATTGGATTGATACTGAGTTAATGAGTTTTCCTAAGTAACATGACTGACTAAATTCTACTGATCATGGCTTGACTGAGAGTGTCTTGAAAACAAGACACTGGCTCAAGGCTCACAGCCAAATTATCGGGTACAAGTACCCCCAAGACTCGATAGCATGAAACTGACAAGAGTTGACACTTCTTGGACACATGACCAATATCAACAATTTATAATACAATAAGCTAGAGATTTCATGAAGCACATGGTTATCATAATGTTGTACGTGGATGGAATTGCATATAGACATGTCATACTTCCATCAACCTAATCTCATGGACATTTCCTCAACCTCTCATAATGTACACAATATCATAGAAGTCATTTTTGGTCATAGGGTAAAGCATGCATTTATCACTTGGGTCACAATTAAGCTATAATGCATAATTTCTATTCTCTTAGGCATTTTATCAAACACCTAGGATGCATGACATCGGGCATAGGAATGGCCATCAAATTAATACAACAAAACTCTATATTTCAACTCAATTTCACATTTTTCAGACCATATACTAGCATAGGTTCATAAACAACACATAAAGATTCCAACTTGGGAATCATACAATGATAATCACATGAACATAATCAACCCACAACAAAATATTCATAATACAAGATTTAAAACTTGATTCTTGGGCTTCATGGATGAAATAAATCAATGAATGAACACTGTGAATACCTTAGTTGTTGATTCTATGAAGATTGATGGAGAGATTCTTGAATTTGAGTCTTGAATATGAATCCCCAATTAAAACCCTAGCTTATTCTTGAGAGAAACTTGAGAGAAATCCTATATTTTGGATAAAATATGACTGAATCATGTGTTATTGGGTTTATATAGGGGTGAAAAATTGACCCTTTTAACCCTTGGATGCGTTTTTTATTTTTGAGAAAATTTCCCGATTTGGTAGGGTGGTGTAACACGACACTATCGTGTTGTGTAACTGGAAATTACCAACTGGGAACCAGGTTGAAGGAACGATACAGTGAAATCACATTGTAGTACTGGAGAGACCTGGAAGTTCACCGCGACATGATGGTATCACGTTGAGACACTGGAAAAAAAATAATTCATTATTTAAGCCCTGGTGCGATCCGTCATAATCGCGGAGGCTCACTGGATTTTGATGATTGCCATTTTGACCTGCTCCGTGATGCTCTGATGGCTCAGGTGATACATTGTCTCACTAAAAAAACTCTAACTCTTCGCCTGGGTGTTGGATTTGGGCAAATTTGGTATCGATGCAAGGCTTATTGAATTTTCCACAAGAAAAAAAATGAAAATCTTGAAAATACAACATGTATAAAAGTGGATTCATCTTTGAAATAACTCTTTAACATTTTTAGGATGAATTTAAGCTAGGTAGAAGTACGGGGTATTACAATATATTCCCCTTGGGAACATTCATCCTCGACTGAGATTGATTGAAATTGGAGGAACGATAAGCTGAAGTTCATACTGATACTGAACATGAACAATGGAAACATGACTACCTGCCTGACAGTACTGAGATTCATACTGAGCATGCATATCTAGCGCATGATTTTATGACTGAGCTAATGCATGACTACATGACTGGGAGTACAAATAGGCTAATCATGCATATCTGATATGTGAATACATGACTAAACCAACTCATAAACATTTGACTCAATGTGTAAAGTTAAATATATCAGGTTTGAAATAAAAACTGAGCATGGAATAGAATACCACATTTGTAACTGAAATATGAACATCAAACTGGATAAGCTTAAGAAAATCTATTACCTTGGGCTACGCCTAAGTTTAATTACTAAATATTCATGAGCGGAAACATGAGAACGTAACTAGGTCTGGAAAGTGATACATGAGCTAGATATCTTGACCTGGACTGAGTACCTTAAACATATGGCATACGACCAAGATTGGAGCTAGAGGGTCAACCTATGGGTACCCACTACTCCAAACTAGATTCATTACGTGAAGAAAGAATGGGGTGTTTTTGTCATGAACATTTGGGGGTTCATAGTGTATCTTCCCCTTGGGACACTATGTCCCTCGAAGAATACTGACTTGGTTGAGTCGTTGAGGAAACTGAAGTGATGCACATGGCATCTATGAGCTAAGTCTAACTGAATATCTAGGACCTAAAACTAAAAAATGATACATGGACCAAGTTTACCACGCAACTACTGAGTTGGTCAATCTTAGAATTATCACATTTATGAGATTTTGAATAGTATAATTAGAAGGAAAGATTGGGAACCCACACTATCTGAACTTGTCCATTTTGACTGCTAAACTAAAGTACTGGCTTTGCGGACTAACTCATGCTGAAAACTTATACTCAATCATAGCATTTCTATGACACTCTTTCTATAAAGTTCTAATGACTATAGAGAAAAAGAGAATCTTGGACTGGTCTGAGTAGGATATCTAATAGGAAATCACTACATGGTTGGGGTTCTTCTATTAGGAGGCAAGGCCTATAAGACTACTAAAATGGTTCACATGGTGTTGATCACGAATGCATAAATTTACTAACTGATCTAATTAAGTGAATAACTTATAGATGAATACTGGCATATAAGACTGAACTATACTAAGTCTGAACGACTAGCCTGAGGTTGTAGAGTATTATGCATAAGAGGTAAGGACAGACTAAGTGATAAGAGGTGATTGGGCATGGATTTAAGAAAACTTTGTTTATTGAAATTTTGAGACCAAGCATAAAACATGATTCAGAAACATGTCGTAACTAAGGTACTAAAATACTACTGATTGAGTAACTGATAGCTATATGCTATAGTCGGGTAATCGTGAAAGTGAACTGATTTTTTGATCTGGATGAACTAGGAATTGGACTAAGATTGTAGCTAAGATGGTAAGGACTAAGATTGTAGCTAAGATGGTAATTGAGACTGTAATCATAAATAAGACTGTAACTGAGACTAAATGATGGTTTTCTCTAATTAAGGTTTAGAATGGTATGGGAGCACTAAATTCTGATGGCTAAATAACTGATAGCTGAAAGCCATGGTTCTATAAAACTATCTGAGTCCTTTACTGGATACTGACTGCTGAAAGACATTGTAACTAATGCCTACGGGATGAAACATTAATACTATGGATTCATTGAGGTATCTAAACTGAGAGTATATATGACATAATCTGAGTTTGACTGAACCCTAAGAGTGAAGTCATGAATCATATGGGCTAAGCATACTGTAAAGAATAACATGAGTGCATAAGTCATGAGTTGCATGACCTGAGTTTGGAGATTTCTGCATTTGTGCGACATGATTTGTATTACTGAGAGGAATAGAACTGAACTCCTTAGGGTGGGAACTAGAATTGTACATAATTCTTTAGAAAGAGTATGAATATAGGTTGTGTTCATGGAACTGATATGTGAAGAATTCGTAGGCATCATGCTGACTGAAGTACGAAACATTAAACTGAGATAAGGATGAGTCAGGGAATCATCTTCCCCTTACTGTTTTTCTATACATACTGATACTACTACTAGGATCTGATAGCCTACTCGGTCACTTGATCTATCATCTCCACCTTATCTTTAAGCCATCATCATAAGTATGAACTAAAGTGCAATCATTGTGACCTACTAATACTCTATTCTACACATTCTTACTTTACTAAACACATTATCTTCTTCTGTTTATTCATAGACTACTAGTACCACATCACCTCAATCACATCCACACCTTCATACTTAGTATTAAATTAATAACTTGAGTGCTAGTTTGAACTATTCCAGCCTACTAATTTTTGCTGGTACATCTGTCCCTATGAATACATAATTTGTTCAACCTGGATAATGTTATCCCAACTCTACTACTACTAAACTCCTAAGTTCATGATTCTAACTCTAGGTCATATGCTATCATAGAACTCTGAGAAAGGATCTTATGACATATCTAATTCTTAGGTTTGCAAATAAGTTCTCTTAATCAAGAATGAGATATGTACAACTCTGAAACATAATTGAACTGATGGGATACTTTTGAGCCTGTGAGCAATCCCATACTAACTGTCTGTGAAGACTATCTGAGAAAGCCTTATCTCTAGGACTTTGAGCTTCACCATTTCTGTTACCTTGAAAGTAAGGTGAAGTTTACATAAGTGAAGCATGAGAAAAATCTACATGAGTTTCTTAGAGAACTTTTCTATAGTACGATCTGAGATATGAAAGAAGGGAAACTGTTCCTAAAACATCTCATAGCCTTCTGTCCATAAGTGTGGTGCACAACACACCCATGTACAAGACTCTACTAGATACGGTTTTTCACACTTTCTACGATACTATTGAATCTTAGGCTCTGATAGCAAGTTTGTAACACCCCAAATCTGGTATCCAAAATTTTACATGATACGCGTGACCCCAAAGGACCACAAGCTAACCCATAACTGATATCAGTAACTGAACTCTGAATAATATACTATAAATATACAAAATATAATCAATAAGGCCATATAGTTCAAAACTGAACTAATATTGAATATAGAACAATGTCTAAAATGGGGTATAAAAATACCCAAAAACTTAAATAAACTATCTAAAAATATGCTGTAGTCTAAAAGCCTCTAAACTAGCTGAAAACTGTGAAAACATATCTCCAACTGACTCTGAACTACTAAAATAATAAAGTAATAAAAGAATCATGCTATTCTCGAATGATGAGGACTCACTGCTACTCTTGCTGCTGAACGTCTAATCTACTAAGAATGCTCGGGAGCTTGTTCTTCTAAACCTACAGTTTAAAGTACCATAGCGCAAATGCGTCAGTACATTGAATGTACTGGTATGCAAGTGAGGTAGGCTAAATACAAGGGTTCATATGCAAGAACAATAATAACTACCGGTATAACATGAACGTGAGAATACATGCATGAATACGTAACTGTAACTTAGAAAGTGATAATGCTGACTCGTGAATTCTGATAACATAGATTTACTGATATTTGAGTCCTGATACTGGGATACTGAATGACTTATTCTGTTGAATACTGAGGAACTAATGTCATATTACTAATAAATAAATGACTGTTTCTGATAATTCTGATTATGAATAACTGGTCTGAATGAATGTATCTGATAATCCTACAATTAAATAATGATAACATGGGATACTGATAACTATATAAATGAAATAATTTATACTGAGCGACTGTATCTGTCAGTCTAGGTTCTGATATAACTAGCTGAGTTTCATACTATTCTGAGTTGACTGTATCTGACAGTCCTAAAATTTGAATAACTATCTGAGTTCCATTACTGAAATTGAATGACTATATCTGATAATCCTAATTGTGTAACTGAAACTATGGGAAGTATTTACCTAACCGGTATGCCCCTAATACATAATTATGGCTAAGTTTGGTTCAATTTTTAACCCTAATTGGAAGGGTGTCAATACCGCACTACTATTAAGGACAAATTATGAGTGACCATCATATGACAGTGTCTCCAAAAGAGAACGATGGGTACCTCATCTGACAGTGCTTATCCATCTCAACAACCCTCATCTGACAGTGTTGAAGTCATAACCTGTGTTGGCTACATAGTTCTAGAATGCAAGGATGATTTCTAAGAATCACACCCTTATCTGAGAGTGTGTGTTCCCATCCTTGGGTTCACTCAGTGTTAATTCCTACTCCCATTTGAATAGACACTGATCATGGATTACTGAACTGAACTAATAATAATGGTATTATTTAGCGGAGCTAAAGTGAGTTCACTGAGTTTCATTAACTGATGGAATGATACTGAGAACTGAGGATTGATGCAGACTTCTAAAGTTATTAAGATTTTTAGAAATACTGTGGTTATCGAGATTACTGAGTACTGAGATCACTAAAATTACTGGACTACTGAGATTACTGAGATTTTTTAGATTACTAAGATTACTAATGAGACTTGTCTAATACTTAGTTTATTGAGTTTTCCTGAGTCACATGACTGACTGAATTCTACTTATCATGGCTTGACTGAAAGTATCATGAAAACATGACACTGGCTCTAGGTACACAGCTAAATTTTTGGTACAAGTACCCCCAAGACTCGATATCATGAAACTGACAAGACTTGACACTTCTTGAACATATGACCAATATCAACAATTTAAAGTATAATAAGTTAGGGATTTCATGAAGCACATGGTTATCATAATGTTGTACATAGATGGAATTTCATATAGACATGTCATACTTCCATCAATCTAATCTCATGGACATTCCCTCAACCATTCATAATGCACCTAATATCATGGAAGTCATTCTTGATCATAGGATAAAGCATGCATTTATCACTAGGGTCACAATTAAGCTATAATGCATAATTTCTATTCTTCTAGGCATTTTATCAACCACCTAGGATGCATGACTTAGAGCATAGGCATGACCATCAAATTAATACAACAAAACTCTATATTTCAACTCAATTTCACATGTTTTAGACCACATACTATCATAGTTCATGAACAACACATAAAGATTCCAACTTGGTGATCATCCAATCATAATTACAAGAACATAATCAACCCACAATAAAATATTCATAATACAAGATTTAAAACTTGATTCTTAGACTTTATAGATGAAAAAAATCCATGAATGAACATTGTGCATACCTTAGTTCTTGATTCAAAGATGATTAACGGAGAGATTTTTAAATTTAAATCTTAAATATGAATCCCTAATTGAAAATCCTAGCTTGTTCTTGAGATAAACTTGAGAGAAACCCTATATTTTGGATAAAATATGGCTGAATCACATGCTATTGGGTTTATATAGGGTTAAGAAATTGACCCTTTTAACCCTTGGACGCGTATTTTAATTCTGAAAAACTTTCTGAATTTAGCAGGCTGTGTGACGCAGAGCTATCACACCATGTTACTGGAAATTGCCAAATGGGAATTGGGATGATGGCGCGACGCGGTGAAATTGTGTTGCAATACTGGATAGGACCTGGAAGCTGACCGCGACGCGGTGGTATCATGCTGAGACACTGGAAAAAAGGACGATTCTGAATTTGAGCACTAGCGTGACGTGCCATAATCATGAAGTCTCACTGGATTTTGAAGATTGCTATTTTGACCCGCTCCGCGATGTGCTGAAGGTTCAGGTGATACACTATCTCGCTAAAAAGCCTCTAACTCTCCGTCCAGGTGTTGAATTTGGGAGAATTTTGTATTGATGGAAAGCTTATTGAATTGTCCACATGACAAAAAGTGAAAATCTTGAAAATACCACATGTATAAAAGGGAATTCATATTTGAAACAAGTCTTTAATATTTTTGAGATAAATTTAATCTAGGTAGAAGTACGGGATATTACACAGAGTTGATGTATTCAATTGTAGTTGCCTTTTGTATGATTAGTGAAGTTAATATTTTAGACAATATTGTATCAAATAAGTTCATCTAGTAACATCTCTTCCACTTATTATTTCAAGTTTAATGTAATTAATTTAGTTACTCATGGATTATGCAGTACCATGGATTATCTTGGGATCGCTTGTGGTTCTAAGCATCGTGTGATGTTTAGGGGGTAGTCTGGGTGTGTTTTATCTAGACTTTATATTCATAAAAAGAAGGTTGGCAATGCTGGTCTAGCTTTCTTCTTTGCGATAGCAATGGACTGATTGTGTTCGTAAAGTCCTATTTGGGTCGGCCCTTTATTCCTACTGTAGCCCCACATTCATGAAGAAGGGACTCCTAGTAGTACTTTGTCTTTCCTAGCTATTTTTGAAGAACCAAACACTATTAAAAGCACCTTGAGCTATAAAATTTAGGGATAATCATATAGTTAGGCTAGGACTAGCTTGGGAGCGGGTGCCCTGTATTAGTGAGTTCTCATAAGTTTTTACTTAATTTCTCCATTAGTTTTAATTAATTATTTTGGATTGTTATAGGGACTAGTTCTGGACTGTATTGATCTTTGAATTGGCAAAATTTTTGTGGCTTTTGATACTTGAGCTGTATAGGACGTTGTGATGATTTTAATTATATGATTACCCAAGCAGGCCATATATAAGAATTTGAATTTAATTTCTAACCTAGAGTATTTATATGTAATATGGGTATCATTCTACTCCAGTTGATGCATAGATTATAATTTAGATAGTGTGGCAGCTATCGGAGGTCTTTCAAAATGGGAAGGCTCTGACTTGGGGGACACGATAAATATTCAATGGTATGCAGGTAGGTTAGACTTACCCTACTTTTAGATTGAGCCTATTTATGGTAATTAGATACTATTATGCTAGTTTCAGGGAGATAGTTGTATCTCGGGCATTGTTTTCGTGTTTTTATGCCTAATTTAGCTGGTTAGGAGCCTGTTTTATTATTTTGGGACCGTTCTACCCTAATAGAGCATAGTGTCATCCTTTAGGTATAGGATTAGTGATATTATCACCTTGAGATAGAAATGGGAAGACTTATACTATATGTTCACCTAAGTTTGGTTATTGAGACCATGTAGTAGGCCCCACTACCATTTTTAGCTAGTATACTCGGCATTAGGTTCCTTTAGGTATATCTAGACTCCTGGTGACTAGTTTAAGCTATTACCTTGGGTTAGGTTTGACCTAGGCTTGATTTCTAGCTTATTTTAGCTTTTTTTCCTTGGGTAGGGTAGCTACTGATCCTGGACCTCATCTTCTTTAATTTGTATTCGGCACTTGCCTTGCATTAGTAGACTTATTCACCCAAGAATTGTCTTCTTTACTTTATGAGTTGGAGATAGACTTAGAACCCTTGAGATTCTTCCTGGTAGCTCGTTATGTTGATATTTATATAGATGTATTTCATTTCCAATTTAAGACTGGCATATGTTTTTTAAATAATACTATTATGAGTTCTGGAACGATGCTAGTATTGATTTTAACTATTATTTGGTTAGTATCTACATACTTCAATATTAGTTTGATATTATTTATGGTTGAGGTTGAATGCTTACGGGTTCACTGGTTTTTGGACATGATATGGTTACTATGAGTTCTAGTGAGAGTTTGACATGCATTTATGATTATGGTTGGGATATTCTAGTATTGATCATGACTTTTACTGGGCGTTTGGTAGTGGTACTGAGATCTTTTGTGGTTGACTTATATATGGCCTTCTGTTATTGTACAATATTTTCTTTCTAATTTGAGTCTGACGTCTAGGATCTTGTTATTAACTATTGGTTCTAGATCAAGCCTAGTACATATCTGGATGTTTCATCATAGATTTGGGATCAAAATCTTTCTTGGGATTGGTTCAATCACGGGATTTATGTCTTCTATCTTAGTTTACCATTGTCTGTTCCCAATAATTTATGGGGTTTTAGTAGGGTTAATTGCTTTCTTGTATGTGCTTTCTTGTCTTATGAAGGCCCGTAAGGTAATAGGTATTGTGTTTTCCTTATTTTTAAGTTATTCATATTCTTTATTACTCTTGCCTATCCTAGTATTTATTTATATTTCTATCCTTATTACTATTACTGGTAACTTAGCAGACACACTCACATTATATTTATGCATTTGCTATATTTAAGCTTAGTTGTCCAATGATTTCTACTGAGTGCCCATTCATTTGGTACTTACATTGTATCTATTTTCTTTATATAGAACTGAGTACAAGCCACCGATGTTGGTGCAATTCACGTGCCTAGTTGCTGATCTAGAGATGGGGTAAGTTTTCTAGAGTCTGATATTGATTTTCTTCCATTTGTTTCAGTTATAGTCTCTTGTATTCTGAGACTACTGCATATATTTATATTTTGGATACTATCTAGTACTTTTGTTTTGGTTGTATCGGCTCTAATACTGACCTTACCAGGTCTTGGGAAGGATTTTTATTGTTCATTTTGTCCTCTCCTCCTCTTGTACTTCATGTTATGTGTGTTTATATAGATTTATATCCTTGCTTCCACTTATATTAGTTTTGTATTTATTTCTTTCCAATTTTCCTTACTTTTCAACCTTTAGATTGTTACTTATCGGTATGGGCTATGGATTCGCTTACATACTGGTGGGTTAGGGTAGGTTCCATCATGACCTAAGAAATTGGGTCGTGATAATATGACACCTCAAAGTAATTATTGCTTCAGGTTGTGTCATGCCGATGTACAGTTATATACACACAATAATTATTTTGTCATCTTTCTGACGTATAATATACTACTACCACATTCACTTTAAGAATGGAGCAAATTGTCATATTTAGATATATCATATATTGTTACCACATTCACTTTAGGTAATAGAGCATAATCAGTAGGACAAGTTTCATAACTTTTCCCCAAAAACCCCCCATTATTTTGTCATAATCATCATAATATCATTAATATGGTGTATTAACATTCAAACCCAACATCTTATCCATATACTGGTGTCATAAGCCAAAACTTTATAGGACTTAACTCAACATCTCATCATCATAGTGCATCGAGACTCTAACCCTATATCTTACCCTCTTAGTGCGATGAGACTTGAATTCATCATTTTAATTTTAACCAGTGACACAATATGCCAAATTATACAAACAACTTGAGTTTCAACAAGAATTAGAAGACTTATTCTAATACTAATTTTTGGAATTATCAAGAAAAAGATGATCAGATAGATTGTCAAACTAAAGATTTATCTCCCACGAGAATCCCACAAAGATATTCAAGAATATAATATCTACATAAATATATTAGTGACAAAAATTGGTACAGCAAAATCGAGATTGACACGCCCCAAAAACCAGACCATGTCGTTTGGGCATCTCAATCCCAACTTGGACCAGAGATCGCGCTGTTAACCCAACCTAACCATTTATTTAATTCGTAAGTATCGGATGAACTACAACAAAGTATCAAGTAGCAGAAAAATAAAACTAATAGTCAATACTAAGACAATATCTAACATTTCATTAATTACAACAATCTAGCCAACATACCCAAGTCCACAGTCATCCAAAAAACCCCTACAAAGCCGATGTCTAAAACATGTCGGAACATGTCCCTAACAATAGCCAATATTAAGTCAAAATAAATCAAGTCTATGACTTCAAGCGATATAATATAAAATATATACCTTATGAATAATAGCATCTCACCACTTCAATGTCAACTCACGCTCTGCCTGAACACTTGGTCACTATATAGAAAAACAAGAAGAAGAAACTCTAGTACCTATGTCACATTGGAATATAGAGTCCTGATATGGTTAGCGGTTGGAGCGCTAGCATGTATCTTAAGGATAAGGATAAAATAGCGCATTAGTTCAAACCAAGTCAAACCATCATATGAAATCACATTTACATTAGCATAGGAATATATGAAGATACACATACATATGCATATATAAAGCATGCCAAATCATGGAAAGAAGCATAGTAATTATTCTTAAAGAATTCATTCATGACACATAGAGTGAAGAACTTTCAATCTTTCACCTTACAAATTTTAGAACCTTACACTTCTCCATTACATTAGTCAATGGGATCTTAACCTCTAACCAACTCAACCAATTCAACTAAATTCATTATGTAAGGGACTCTAATCACAATCCATTTCATTGGGCGGGGAACTCCAACAATAAGCCATTTCATTGAGAGAGGGACTCCAACCATAAGCCATTTCATCGGGTGAGGGACTCCAACCACAAGTCATTTCATTCGGCGAGGGACTCTAACCATAAGCTATTTCATCGGGCGAGGGACTCCAACCATAAGACATTTCATTGGGTGAGGGACTTCAACCATAAGCTATTTCATTGGGAGAATGACTCCAACCACAAGCTATTTCATTGGGCAAGGGACTACAACCACAAGCCATTTCATTGGGTGAGGGACTACAACTACAATCCATTTCATTGGGCGAGGGACTCAAACTACAAGCCATTTCATTGGGTGAGGGACTCCAATAACAATCCAATTTATTGTATTAGGGACTCCGACCATAAGCCATTTCATTGTGCGAGGGACTCTAAACACAAGACATTTTATTACCATTGTTAGTCAACATTTGAGCTCTTAATCCCTTTAGTTTATTCCTTAACATCCATACAATGCATTTCAACTCCTAAGGACTTGAACCATTTATCTAAAACACAACCAAATGAGACCATAAGGTGTTCATGGGAACATTTATTGATTGAATACTTTATTATTCCAATGCCTTAACATAAATCATTATTCAATTCATTAGGTGGTTATCAATACCCTTACCAAACCAATCATTCTTCATTAGTATTTCTATACCACACTTTAGTTCTACATTTAATTCAAGTTCGTGTATAGGGGATTGAACCCCTTTCTTAGCCATCAAACCAGTATGGTCATAATTTAACTAATTACAGGGGTAGTAACATCATTATGATAACATTTATCTTACTATTAATAATTATTAGGCAATCACACCATCTAAAGTCATAAATTAATCCATTACATGATCAACAAGGTTCTTACCAACCATTTACTAAGCATTCACATTCATCATGAATCAATACATGGTCAGTAAGGCCTTTAACTGTCATTTAATAAGTACTCACATGTATTAAAGTAATATATTATCTCATATTCACGATACCAATACCCTAGTTCAGTACACCATTAACATATGACTAGACAATTCATTTAGACATTTTTACAAAGACCTTATATGCATACCTTTATCAAGACATAATTAATGGTGAAATTCATCATTATTAGGGTTATTCAAGACCCATATGTTAGAATACATACAAAAAGAATCAACATATGAAATCCATAACTAATAATATGTATAATCACAAGCTCAAGCAAGAACAAATATTATTCATCATTGATAACAAAATCCCTTTTCATTTAATTTCAAAACAACCATGTACACTTACTAATCCAATTATGTAATATATGGTTTTTGGGTTATTCTATAAGGGAGAGAGATACATGCCTTATACAAGTAGATTCGATAAAGAACTTGACACCTCTCTGTCCTTTAGATGAACCCTCTTAAACCCTAGCCTCGAATCTTGCTTCAAGAACTTTTAAGAGTATTTTGGAATGTTTGATCCACTACACAAGTATTATAAGAGGCTAAGATAACTTTTATAGTGAGGGTACATTATGGTTTTTGGGTGGGAAATAACAATAGGGTCCTTAATTAAAAACTGGAAATTGAACTCGTGGTAGGGTATGACTCACCTAGCTCAATCGTACCCTAGTGTATGAGTGGCACCCTAACTCATACCCTAGTATTTACCTAGGTCCCATATACTGGGTAGGGTATGACTACCCACCATTGAGTCATATCCAAAGGGTATGACTTTGACACTGAACCGTACCCATGACCCATACCAAAAATAGTCCACTTTTGATTAAGTGCCAAGCACATTATGACTTACCTAGGTATGACTCGTACCTTTGTGTATGACTAAGGATAGGCCAAGTCATATTATGGACAGTATGTTACCCTCCTAGGCTACTCAAGTTACGAGAGGGGAGGTGAGAGAGGGTACGACTTATTCACAAGGGGATAAGTGACACACCAAACTGTATCTTGGTCAAAATTCACCATTCAAGAGACTATCCTAAGGTCCAAAGACTAGGTGTTTTAGAGATCATAAGATAGTGCAATTATTTGTATTGGTTGCATGCACTTACTGAGATTTAAATAAGACAATTTTTTATATTGAACAGTATGATATTAAAACTATTAACTTGGGTGAAAAAAATGTAAGGACATAGATGAATAATATCTAATGATACCTTGCATATCAATGGAATTAAAACTTAATCCTTATGTAAAATTTTGACTCGTAGCTCATGCACTTACTGACTTTCTGTTGTCAAAGTGATCATCGGTAATATTTTGAGAACCAAGAAATTAACTAAACCATCATACCTAGTGGATGGGAGGCTTTAGATTATTGTCCATCTTTATTTAATTAGAGTGTCGTGGTGATAACATATTATAAAATAATATAGAAAGAAAAAAAATTGGAGTGAATAAAGGAGACTTCTCTATATTTCTTGAGGAATAAGGAATAATTTACATACATATGTATACATATATAATAACTTTCATAGTAATTTACTATAAATATACAATATTTAGGTATTAGTAAATATTATACTTATTTCCTAAATTTAATAGGATCTTTATCGCACGAAGCACGACCAAGTTTCTAGTATAATTTATGAAGAGATTTTTTCCTCTTTTTCTCCATCGCCAAAGTAGTGCGATTCCTATTATATTGTGATTATTTGGTTTATAATGAAAAAAAAGGGAAAAATCTTACTTTTGCCTAGTAAAAAGAGGGATTCCTATTATATTGTGAATTTATTATGCCTAATAAATTTTATATTTAAAAGAGTTATACACTTAATAGGAAAAAAATTTGAACAACATTTTTAAGGAACTTCACACTTTTAATATATACTATTTTAGTGTTCATATGTTGCACGTGTGTAATTATTTATTATACAATCTATTAAATTAAACAAGTGAATGATCATCTACACACTTATTAAGCATAGATACATGAAAGACGGGATAAAATGATGCCAAACTCACGGATAAGTCCAACTCATAAACAACATCTCTAATCCTCCTCAAATTTTTATAAGGACTAATGTATCGAGGACTGGCCTTCCCTTTTTTCCCAAATCTCATAACTCCTTTCAAAGGAGAGACTTTCAAGAATACCTAATCATTAATCTACACCCTAAATCTTTTCATCTAATATTAGAATATGACTTTTAGTAACTTTGAACGATCTTAAGTCTTTCTCTAATAATTTTAACTTTCTCCATTGTCTGGTGTACAAGATCAGGCCTGAACAATTTGGTTTCCCCTATTTCATACCATCCAATCGGTGATCTACACTTCCCACCATAAAGAGCTTCCAAAGGATCCATTTGGGTGCTAGAATGATAAATATTATTGTAGGAAAACTCTATAAGAGGTAAGAGATCCACCCAATGATCCTTAAAATCAACAACGTAGGACCTTAGCATATCTTACAAAGTTTGAACAGTATGATCCACTTGTCTATTCATTTGAGGATGGAAAGAGATGCTAAAATTCAATTGTATGCCCAATCATTTATGAAAATATTGCTAGAACTATGAAGATAATTATGTACCTCTATCGGATATGATGGATGCGAGAGAACTATGTAGCTTGACAATCTCCTAAATGTACAACCTCGCATAATCATCTCTCGAATATGTCATCCTCACAAGCAAAAAGTGTGTGGACTTAGTCATCTTATCAATAATGATGCAGATAGATTTTTAGAACTCTATGACCGGTGGTGAAATCTATTTTTATCATCTCCTATTTCCACTTGGGATTGCAATCTCTTAAGACATGCCTTCGGGCCTTAAATGCTTAACCTTGATGATTTGGAAAATTAGGCACTTAGCAAAAAATTTAACAGCATCCTTCTTCATATTATTTCTCCAATTTATCTCCTTCAATTCATGATATATATTTGTAGAGAAAGGATGAACAATATATTTAGAGACATGGGCTTCGACAAAGATTCTCACTCATAACTCATCAACATCAGGGACACATAATCTCTCTTGATACTGCAAAATTGTAAGATCCCAAAAAAATTCTCTCATAGTTTGAGCCTTAGAGCATTTTAAGTAAAGTGTTAATCCTTCCCTAAAATGATGAGAAGTGTCTTCCTAAGAAAGAAGTATTTTGAACCATGTAGAATTTCCCTATATCAACTTTTTGTCATGTAAAGAATTGAATAAGCTTTTTGTAGATTTGAAATTTGCCCAAATTCGACTCTCGGACGAAAATTTAGAGCCATTTTAGTGAGACAATTTACCACCTGGTATTTAGCGCATCGCATCGCCAGCCAAAATGGAAATCGTCAAAATCCAGTGAGCCTCCGCAATTATGGCGCGTTGCGGAGCCATCCAAAATGGCAATCACCAAAATCCAGTAAGCCTCTGCTATTATGGCATGTTGCGCTAATCTTAATTTTAGAGTTGTCAATTTCCAGTACACCAACGCTATTCTACTGCATCACGGTGCCTTTGCAGTTTGCAACCAAGATGGCAACGCGATTTCCACCGCGCCGCGCCACCAACTAGTTTCCCAATTGTCTAGTTTCCAGTGAGTTAGCGTGATTCCACCGTGTCGCACCAATATGTGAAATCAGGATTTTTAGATCTCTTTTTTAAATTTCAAAGACCAATTGGTAATTTCCTAAAACCCCAAACATGTTTGTATAAGGGATCTATGCCCTAAATAATAAAAATACTTCTTTATTCATCAATTTTTCCCTAAATCAAAATATTTTCTCTCTCAAGAAATAAAGAATAAGACCTAGGGTTTCTAATCCAGGACCCAAGTCATCAAGATTCCTCCATAAATCTTCCGAGAATCATTTAACAAGGTATGTTAGATATTGATTCTTGGGTTCCTTCCATCCAAGAAGTTTAAGAATCCTTTTCTAAATTCAAAGATCTTATATTTATTAGTTTTCATGATTCATGTGAATTGAAATTGAAGTTCATGTTCTTAGTGAGTTTTAATTCATGATTTAGACTACCAATTTCAAGAGTTGATTCTAGTATATGATGAATTATATGATGTTCATGATTAAACCTCTTCAAGGTGCATGATATTGGAGTATTCTTGATGATTAAGTATAGAATCTGTGGTATAACCAAAGCATGCTACCCATATGTTTGATAAAATGCTCATGTGAAGGAATTAGAGCCATTATAGCATGTTGACTAGAAATCCCTAATTGTGTGCAAGCTCATGCATGCCAAGTGTTTGTTAAAAAGCCTTAATGAATTAATTGTCACATGTTAGCATGAAATCCACCAATTATTTGCTCTAGAATGGATGTTAAATTTTTGTTGTAAGACCTTGTTAAATGGAGTATAAGCCAATAGCATATATCCCAATACTATCACATGTTAATGATTTCTAAATTATTGAAGAGATGCTTTAGCTATTATGGTGGTGAACGAATGTCCATGATCATAATTATTCAAGAATGGCTATGTTTTACCTTTATGTTATTGATTCATTGGGGTATTTATACCCGACAAATTAGCTGCAGTCTAGAGCCTATGCCAGTTTCCTCAATAATATTAGTCAAGCCATGATTCTCAGAACTCATTAAGTCATAGAAATCTGTACTCTCAGATAGATACAGAACTTAAGAAATCTCCAAAATCAAAGTAATCTCTGTATCGCTAGTATTCTAGCCTCAGTTCAGTACTCAGCTCAGACCTAGTAGTATTCAAGTGCTTAGTTCAGTACTCAGTATCATACAGTCTGATAATGAGATTCAGTAGTATTCCGTCAGATATAGAACTAAGTGAATTCAACGTAACTCAGTCAGGCCATTTGAGAAATATGATCAATAACAGATTCATCTCAGTTTAAGTTCAGTTTAGAATAAATTTAGAGTCTTTTAGTTTGGAGTAGGAGCTAGCACTGAGCGAGTGTAGGGATGGAGACTCCCTGTTAGAGAGGCAGAGTCGTTAGGAGCAATCCCTAATCTCTAGAATTGTGTATCCAGTGTTGGAGCAAGAGTCACCCGTTAGAAAAAGGCTTGACTATTATACTCCCTTAGGCTTGACTTCCTGTGAGGGTCACCCATTAGAAAGGCTTGACCAGAGTAGAGGTCTTTACCCGTGGAATGGTATTGACACCCTTCCAGCTGGGGTCACAGGTTGGACCCCACCAGTTCAGATTCGGGGTATGTTGGTTAAGTGAGAAGTCCTACAGTTATAGTTTTAGTATCAGTCTTCAGAGTAGAACTCATAAATCAGGACTGTCAGTTATAGTCACCTATATCAGTAAGGAACCTAGATAGTTCCATTGATTTATGGACCACCCACTAGATAGGCATGATCTCACATAAAGTATTCACTATCAGTATTATCAAATCCATAAATCACCGGTTAGATAGGCTTGATCTCAGTTTCAGATTCAGTTGAGTAATCTGATTATCAGATCTAGAGATTACCCGTTAGATTGGCTTGATCTCAGTCTCAGATTCAGTTGAGTAATCTCATTATCAGATTTAGAGATCACCCGTTAGATAGGCTTGATCTCAGTCAAAGATTCAGTTGAGTAATCTCATTATTAGATCCAGAGATAACCCGTTAGATAGGCTTGATCTCTATCTCAGATTCAGTTGAGTATTCACTTTATCAAATTTAGAGATCTTCCACTAGATAGGTTTGATCTCAGACATAATCTTTTCTTATTATTGATAGTAGATTCAGGGATTATCCGTTAGAGTGTTTTGATCTAAGATTCAGACAGTCAAGAGTAGTAATCTCAGCTTTCAGTCATTGATATGAGTAGATTCAATTAATCAGCTTCAGTATCATCAGTTTCCGAGATCACTCACTAGATGGGACTGATCTTGAAATCAGTACTCAGTATTCTATATGAGGAGATTCAATTGTTCAGTAGCTCAGTATTAGTAGTGAGTTCAGGTGTTAGTAAAGCAGTATTTGATTTTTAGTATTTTGAGTTGCGATATTTTCAGTAATGGCTTTTTCATTCATGCATATGTCCTCGTCTAGTATTCTCATGATTATTCAATTAAGTAATTGTTCATGCATAAGCCCTTGTATTTAGCCTTACCTCATCTTCATACTCAGTACATTCCTGTATTGACGCATTTGTGCTATGGTGTTTTATTTGAGACCATAGGTTTAGAGGAACGAGATCCAGAGTACCCCTAGTAGCTCAGCCCCAGTCAGCAGCCGTAGATGTAGCAGTGAGTCCTCTTTATTCAAGGATGATCCTTATTTAATTATCGGATTAGATTTAGTTTATTTTCAGTAAGTAGAGTCAGTTGGGTACATGTCCCATCAACTCCATAGTTTACACAGTATTGAGGCTTTTCGGACAAATGTATAGTATTCAGTTTTCAGTTTTGAGTATTTTAGATATTTTGAACCTTATGGCTAGTTTCCACCTTTTTTCAACATTTATTTCAGATATTATGTTGTGCACAGTTACAGATATTAATAGTGGGTTAGCTTGTGGTCCTTTAGGATCATGAACATCGTGTGAAATTCCGCTTCTAGAAAATCGAGTTGTTCCAAAAACACCATCTCCCCTAATCTCAAAGGCCATAACCTTTGGTTAACCAAAATGTTCCCTAATTTGCATGAGTACAAGATTATTGGAATGCTTCTTCTTTCCTTCTGCACCTAGGGATGATTTAGTCAATTCGTGAAGAATCACTTCTCCATCATCATAGTCCAATAATCATATTTCTAAATTAGTAAGTCAATGATGTCTTTTACTAAACCTCTTTTTTCCACCTCAATATGAGAAAGGATCACATGGACAACCTTATAAGAGAATCAGCAATAATAGTAGCTTTATCCAGGTGATAGTGAAAGCTCATTTCATAATTTTCCAATAACTTAAGACACCTTCTTTTCTTGAAGTTTATCTCCTTTTGACTGAGCACATACTACAAACTTTTGTGATCAGTGAAAATGTCTACATATACCTGTATAGATAGTGATGCCAAATCATATGGGCATATATCATAGCCAATAATTTAAGATCATAAATGAGATAGTTATCATCATGTACCTTAAGTTGTCATGGTTCATAAGCCACTACCTTAACATCTGTACAAGTAAACAACCAAGTCCTACCCAAAATGCATCACAATATACTATGAATTCTTTAGTACCCTAAAAAGTATCAAGACATTGGCAGAAATCAATTTATCCAAACTATCCTCACAAGTATCTCATAATAGCCTGTTGGAGTCGTCCGTCTAGGCCATTTATCCACTATTTGAATCATTTAGTGGTCTATTTTAATCCCTTCACTAGAACAATATAGCCGAGAAAAGTCACAACAATAACCTGGAATTCATACTTGGAAAATTTGGGATACAACTTTGGGTCCTTAAGGGTCTGCAGTATGATCTAGATTTCAGTGGTCGTCATGTTTCTCGTTACTTTTGGAGAACACAAAAGTATCATCAATGAAAACTTTCATGACTAAATACAAAAAGTATCTAAATATCATGTTCATAATATCATTGAAAGTCGTAGGTGCATTAGTCAAACCAAAGGACATAACCAAAAATTCTTATTGATCATATCGAGTTTGGAATATGATCTTGGAATATTAGTTTCCCTAACCTTCAGTTGATGACAACATCAATGAAGGTTTATTTTAGAGAAACCCCTAGTGCCTTTGTAACGCCTCAAAAATAGGTCTCGAGACGTTACATGGTGCTCAAGACTACAAGTAGCCTTAAGCTAACCTTGTAGGCCTTCTACTAAATCTGAAGCTCATAATAGAGGAATATAGATATATAATTAAAGTTAAAATATGGAATTCTATCTGCTATGAACTACAATTATCTAAATATAATGTCTAAAAATACTAAACTCAAGAGTCTGATTAATGAATAATGAAAATCTGAAGCATATCTAGCAGTTTGACAAGCCTCCACTACTAATGCTAGAGAGTCACTGGGACAAACCCCTAGCTGACTCGAACTATCTAAAAATATTGAATCATCTATACTAATAAGCTAAAAAAACTAAAATACTAAGTCCCCGAACTATGAGGACTCACCAATTGTCGGGATGTAGATGGAGATGCTCGAAATCACTCACGCTGCTGAAACTGAGCACCTGAACCTACATTATGAGACAATGTAGCACATAGACGTATATGTGGATTAGCACAAGTAAATCAATATCTCAATATTATTATAAATTTATAAAAGAATGCATACTAAATGTAGATGACTCATATCAGCTCGAATATCTGAAAACTGAAAATTATAATCATGAATAGCGAAATATGTTACATAGATCTAGTGAGTCATAACATTTACTTTCTAAAAGTTGTACTTGAACTCTAGCTTTAAATCATGTTGTCTACGTGTAGAAAGAACTTAATTTTATATCTAAAATCTAAAGTATGAAAACTTGTAGCTAATGACTCATATAAAACAATATCTGAATGAAGTCGTGAGCCTTTATACTTAGTTTCTGAAAGTTGTTCTATTATGATTATTTTCCAGTCTTTTATATTTAGGAGGTTCTTCTAACCAACATACACTATGTGATTTATCATAGTATCCAACGTCAAGTTCCCTTATAGGAAAATCTCATGTTGGTGAGAGGTGTCATACTCTTGCCAAGGAGTATAACCTAATCTAAGTGATCACATCTGTATCTATCATCCATATAGAAATGAGAATAATCAGATAAATCTGAATCCTACATTGGCTCGTAATTTTGGGGCATGAGAACATACCCAACTAGGTGCTAAATACTACTCCTTTTAATTTGTATGCTCAATCTATAGGAAATCCACTTTTAAAAACTAATATAATGTTTTGAAATGAAACCTTTTGTAAATCTGCTTACTGCAAACTGTAGCTAAATCTGTAAAGTTAATTCCACATCTAAGAAGAGATCAGAAGATCAAACTTTTTTCATAATAGGAATATATCAAGTCATGGGATGCTTAAAACCACAAACTTCTTGAAATAACAACATTCAAACTATGGCTAATAACCCATGCATCTATTTCATGTCAAATCATCATAAAACTCCTGCTAAGTAATGAAAATATTGATAATTTAAGTCTAAATCTAGAAATTTCTGAGATACACATGAAAATACAAAAGTAAACACCCAATTCAACATCTAATCAACTTGAAACCTCATAATCTTGCAAATAGCACTATTGGGTATAACCCTAATTCAAAACTCATATAAATTTACTTCAAAAACTAATTTTGGGCACAAGGATGAAAGGATTATCCTTATTACAAAAAGCCACATACCTTAATTAATAATTATATGAAGAAACTTGAACTTTGAGTTTCTACTTGCACTCTTGAAGATAGATTCTTGAAGTTCTTGAATTGGGAATCTTTAATTTTTAGCTATCTTGGAAAAAGAACGGTGGAAATTTGGATTTCTTGGAGATGAAGATTTGTGTTCTAGGGTTTCCTTGGAGAGCAATTTTGATGAAAATATGCATATGTTAGAATAGGATTAACTATGTGTTTACACGAGGGGGCTTGGGAAAAGACTAAATAGCCCTTTTAAAATTTTACTCAGAACTGAAAATCCTGATTTTTCCACCCATCGTGACCCACCGCTATCGTGGTGGCATACTGGAAAAAGGACGATCACCATTTTGGCCTTTGGCACGACTCGATGTAATCGCTTTGTGCCACAGGAAAAGGATGAGTGACATTTTTCACTCCACCGTGATGCGGTGACTGTCCAATTGGGAATTTTAGCGTGATACAGGCTAATTGCGGTGAGCTACTGGAAAGGGACGAATGGGAACTGGAAATTTATCGTAATGCGGTCCAATCGTGATACTTCACTAGAATTGGAAAATTGCAATTTTGTCCTTCACCGCGATGTGGTGCCTATCGAAATGCCTAATTATTTGCACTTGAATCGCCATAATTTCTCAATTGAGAATCGGATTAAGGAAAAATATTCATCGTTGGAAAGATAATTCAATTATCTACACATTGAAGGGTTTAAATCTGGAAAATTCCACTTACATCAAGAGTTTTACACTTTCAAAGCTAACCTATGACAAACTAGAAGCAAAACTGAGCTAGGAAAAAGTATGGGGTATTAAAATATCTCTCCCTTGGGAACATTCGTCCTCGAATGAGACTAATTAAACTGAAGATTTAGAGAAACTGAGGATAAATGCCGGCATGCACAACTTGAAACAAACTTGATGACTAAATGTAAAATATACTAAGCGACTTAACTAATCTGTGAGTGCATGAATGGATATGAAGATAACTATATAGTTGAATCTGAGACTGGAAAATAATTGAATTAACGAGGACTGTTACCTTCGGCTGAATCTGAACTCATGAAGAAAAGTTCAGGATACTTGGTATGTATGTCTGTTTCTACTTCCTAAGTAGCACCCTCAGCGGACTGATTTCTCCATAGAACTTTAACCAAGGTAACTTCTTTGTTCCTTAGTCTACGGATCTGATAATCGAGAATATGTATCAAAACTTCTTCGTATGAAAGGCTATTTTTAATATCTATGCTATCTAAAGGGATTACAACAGCTAAATTATCCATGCACTTCTTGAATAAGAACACATGGAACACTGGATGAACTGCTGACAAGTTTACAGGTAGCTCAATCTCTTATGCTACCTTTCCAACATGATTTAAAATTTGGTAGGGGCCTACATATTGGGGACTAAGCTTCCCCTTTTTGCCAAATCTCTTCTCTCTCTTCATGGTTGAAACCTTCAAATACATAAAATCATCTACTTCAAACTCAAGATCTCTCCTTATGTCTGCATAAGATTTCTGACAACTCTAAGTTACTTTTAATCTCTCTCGGATCAACTGGATTTTCTCCATGGCATCAAACACCATATCTGGCCTAATCAAAGTGACCTCACCCACTTTGACCTAATGACTGGTGATCTATACCTCTTCCAATAAAGAACTTTAAATAGGACCATATGAATACTATAATGGTAACTATTATTATAGGAAAATTTGATTAATGGCAAGTGGTCATCCCAACTATCTTTGAAATCAAGGACAGATGCACTGAACATATCCTTTAAAGTATGAATGGTCCTCTATGCCTGAGCATCTGTCTATGGATGAAAGCTGAACTAAGATGAACTTGGTACCAAGACCCTTCTGAAGGGCTTTCCAAAATTGAGAATTACAGTGAGTACCACCTATCTAAGATGATGGACAAGGGAACTCCATGAAATCTAAGCAACTCTCTGATGTACAACTTAGCATAATATTAAACTGTGTAGGATGTGTGAACTGGCAATAAATGGGCAAATTTGTTCAATCTATCTACAATAACCCGTATCGAATTATATTGTCGACGCAAATGGGGTAGTCCAGTCACAAAGTCCATATTCACCTTTTCCCATATCCAAGTAGGAATATCAAACTCCTACAAAGTATCACCAGTTCTTTGGTGCTCTACCTTAACCTGTAGATAAGTCACACACTTGGCTATAAATTTTGTAATATCTCTCTTCATACCAATCCACCAATAGATTTCCTGCAAGTCGCGATACATCTTGGTGGCTTCTAGGGGAATGGAAAAATGCGTACCATATGCTTCTGCCATAATCCGCTGCCTCAAATCGTTAGCACATGGCATACACAATCTACTCTGGTATCTCAACACACTATCTCCTCCTTAGGAGAAAACCTCTACTTTTTGTTCTTTAACTAAACCCTTCAATTTAACTAAACTAGGACCCTATCCTATTACTCTTTCACTTCAGAAACTAGAGAAGATTTTGAACTATTATGAATCCAAACATTTTCTTCAGCTGAGTCAACCAACCTTACACCAAATCCAGCTAATCGGTGAACTTCCCAAACTAACACTTCTCTTATTATTCTCCATATGAGCAACACTGCCCATAGATAATCTAATAAGGGCGTTTTCCACTACATTACCCTTTCCAGATGATACAAAACACTCAAATCATAATCTTTGAACAATTCTAACTACCTTATCTTACAAAGATTTAACTCTCTCTGAGTAAATACCTACTATAAACTTTTGTAATTGTTAAACACATCAACAAGCACCCCATAAAGATAGTTCCTCTAGATCTTCAGTGCAAACACAACATTAGCTAATTCAAGGTCATGGGTAGGGTAGTTCTTTTTGTGAGGCTTAATCTGTCTAGAGGCATAGTCTATAACCATACCTCTCTACATCAAAACATAACCCAAACTGATTTTAGAGGTACACAATATACAATAAATCCATCTATTATATTAGGTAGTGCTAAAACTTGGGCTGAAGTGCGTCGAGTCTTCAACTCCTGAAAACACTTCTCACAGGAATCTTACCACTAAAACTTAACTTTTTTCTGAGTCAATCAAGACATAGTGGATGCAATAGAAGTAAAACCCTCAAACTAGCCAGCTAAACACAAGAAACATCAAATGTCTGATTGAGAGATATGTCTAGGCCAGTTTTTTACTGCTTCTGTCTTTTAGGGATCAACTTTTTTGTCATTACTAGAAACAATATCACAGATGAAAGCTACTAATCTTAGCCAAAATTCACATTTGCTGAATTTGGCGAACAAGTGGTAATTCCTAAGAGTTTGAAACAAAATTCTGAGGTGTTCTTTATGATCATCCACACTACGAGAATAGACAGGAATATCATTGATAAAGACTATGACAAACATGTCCAAATACTATTTCAACACTCTGTTCATCAAGTCTATAAAGGCTACTGGGGCATTGGTAAGACCAAATGACATGACTAGAAACTCAAAATGACCATAACGGGTTTTAAAAGCTGTCTTTGGAATATCACTTTCCCTTACTCTAAACTGATGATAGCCGGATCTAAGTCTATCTTTGAGAAGTAACTTGCATCTTGGAGTTGGTCGAATAAATCATCAATCCTAGGAATAGGTTATTTGTTTTTTACTATGACTTTATTTAGCTAACGATAGTCAATGCACATTCGCAAAGAACCATCTTTCTTTAGCACGAATAGGACGGGAGTGCCCTATGGGGAGACACTAGGCTTTATGAAATCTTTATCTTATAGATATTTAAGTTTATATTTTAATTCTGTAAGCTTGGCTAGAGCCATACAATATGAAGGAATGGATATGAGTTGAGTATCTGGAAGAAGGTCTATACCAAATTTTATTTCACTATAGTGAGGTACCCTTGTAAAATCATTGGGAAAAATATCAGGAAACTTACTAACTACCTAAAATGACTGAACTATTGGAGTCTCATGCTTATTGTCTTTGACTTAAACTAGATTATAGATACAACCTTTTGTGATCAACTTTTTGGCTTTAATATAGGATATGAAATGACTCTTAGAAGGCACTGATTACCTTCCCACTTAAAGACTGTCTTATTAGAAATTGAAACTTTACCACTCGGGTGTGACAATCTATGGATGTATAATAGAAATAGAGCCAGTCCATACCAAGAATAAGGTCAAAGTTGACCATATCTAACTCTATTAAATCTGCTAACATGATTTTATGAACGACAGTAATAGGACATTTTCTATAGATCTATTTGGCAACAACTAACTCACTTACTGGGGTAGAAACTAAGAAGAGCTCAGGGATCTTTTTAGGACCTATTTAAAAATTTACTGCAACTAGTGCGATCATATAAAAGAAATTTGACCCAGGGTCTAACAGCACATAAACATCAAGATGAAAGACATGAAGCATACTAGTAACAACATCTAGTGAATCCTCCTACTCCTGATTGGATGGTAAAGTATAAAACTGATTCTGGCGATGATCACCACCAGTACTGGATGATGCACCTTGAAAAAAGATTAAGTGGCCTAGAGAGGCTGGTGCACTAGTATCCTAAGTCTGGGGATGAGCATCCATGTTTCCCTCTTTAGCATGCGGACACTCTTTGATTCTATGATCTAACTTACTAGAATCATAAAAACCTTTCTATCCAAACAAGCACTGACCAAGATGATTCTTACCACACTTAGAACATGGAGGATAACTAAATTTTCCACTCACACTATTCTATGATCTAGACATAGAAGTCTTACCCCACTGCTCTTTCCTATTTTTAAGAGTGGGAGCACTTGCTGAAGATGGAACTGGAATAGATGAATGATTTTGGGACTGTGGATAATTTCCCCCTCTATACTTTTTCTGGCCATAATCAAACCACCCGATTTCACCTTCTTTTTTCCCCTCTATCTTCCCTTCAACTTTTCTGCCTCAATCTAATGGGCATGAATTATTAACCTAATGAGATTCATGTCCCCAATAAGCATGGAAGTCTTACTCTCCTTGACTACCAAACCAGATACTCTAGTTACAATGTTAATCATACTAGACCTAGAGTCAGCCATCGTATCAGGAGCATACTTAGACAACTGGTTGAACTTAAGGTAGTACTTTTTCACTATCATCAAACCCTGCCTCAAGTTTACAAACTCTTCTACCCTATCTTCTCTTATTTCACATGAAAAGAACCTGTCTAGAAATGCATCCAAAAAAACCTTCTAACTCATAGGAGCCGCATTCTCACCTCTACCATTCTTCCACATAACCACCCAATCATACTCTACATCCTTTAATCAATAGGATGCTAAGTCTACACTCTTCTCCTCAGAAATATGCATAATTTCTCACCTTATCTAAGTAAAGATCTGGGTCCTCATCGACTTTTGACCCAAAGAACTCAGGCGGATTCATTCTCATAAAATCTCAAATTTTGGGTGCTACTAAATCACCATTCTATTGTAGTAGGACTGGTGCCTGATGGTTGCCCTGAATATTAGCAGTCACTGCTTGGTATAATGCCTAAAAGGCTGTCCAAAATTTAGCATGGGAGACATTCTCATTCAAAGAGTCGGAAGGCTAGGGTGGGTGGTTATCATTTTACATGTGTTAGCTCAATGAGTAGGTATATTTAACTTTCACATAAGAGCATGAGTTAAAAGCAGATAGAGATACTGCAGTGTAAGCATGGTAGATCATGAACAAAAAAGATAATTTTCAAAAAATGTTTGATTGCCTCTTGCTCATAAATATGGCACACTTCACACCCATAAATATAACTCTTATAACCTTAGGATCTGATACAAAGTTTGTAACACCTCAAAAATGGGTGTTGAGATATCACAGGGTGCTCAATACTACGAGTAGCCTTAAGCTAACCCTGTAAGACTTCTACAAAATTTGAAGCTCATAATGGAGGAATATAGACATATAATCAAAGCTAAAATATAGAATTCTATTTAACCTAAACTAAATTATTTGAATATAATGTCTGAAATTACTAAACTCAAGAGTTTGATCAATTAATATTGAAAATATGAAGTATATTTAGTAGTTTGGCAAGCCTCTACTAATAATGCTAAAGAGTCACTGGGACAAACCCCCAGCTGACTCGAACTGTCTAAAAATACTGAATCATCTATACTAATAAGTAGAAAAATTGAAAGACTAAGTCCCCAAATTATGAGGACTCACCAACTATTGGGATGTAGATAGAGATGCTCAAACTCACTCATGCTGTTGAAACAGAGCACTTGAACCTACATTATGAGACAATGTAGCACATAGACATATATGTGAATCAGTACTTCTGGATTGTACTGAGTATATGGGGGTGAATGCATAAGTAAATCAATATGTCAATATTATTATAAATTTATGAAAGAATACATGCTAAATGTAAATGACTCACATAAGCTGGAATATCTTAAAACTAAAAATCATAATCATGAAAATAAAATCATGTTGTATAGATCTAGTGAGTCATAACATTTAGTTTCTAAAAGTTGTACTTGTATTCTAGCTTTAAATTATATTGTCTAAGTGTCGAAAGGACTCACTTTTATATCTGAAATTTGAAGTCTAAAATCTAGTAGCTAATGAGTCATATAAAACAATATCTAAATGAAGTCATAAGCCTTTACACTTAGTTTATGAAAGCTGTTCTATTATGATTATTTTGTAGTCTTTTTATTAGGGAGGTTTTTCTAACTGGCATACATATGTGAGCTATCATAGTGTCCAACGTATAGATCCCTTTTGGGAAAACCTCACATTTGGGAGAAGTGTCATACTTTTTCTAAGGAGTATAACCTAACCTAAGTGATCACATCGGTATCTATTATCCATATAGAAATGGAAATAATCTATTAATTTGTACCTACATTGGCTTGTAGTTATGGGGCATGTAAATATACCCAACTCGATGCTAAATACTACTCCCTTTAATTTGTATGCTAATTTTGTAGGAAACCCACTTTTAAGAACTAATATGAGGGTTTACAATGAAAACGTCATGTAAATCTGTTTCTGCAAACTGTAGCTAAATATGTAAAGTGGATTCCATATGTAAGCAGAGATCAAAAGATCCAACCTTTATTAAAAATCATAATATATCTAAGTCATGGGATGCTTAAAAGAACAATCATCTTGAAATAGCATCATCCAAACTAGGGCTAATAACCCGTGAATATATTTCATGTTAAATCAAAATAAAACTCATGCTAAGTAATGAAAATATTGAAAATTTAAGTTTAAATCAGGAAATTTCTACAATACATATGAAAATACAAAAGTAGACATGCAATTCAACATCTAATTCACTTGAAACACCATAATCTTGCAAATAGCAATATTGGGTATAATCTTAATTCAAAACACATATAAATTTATATAAAATTTTCTTCAAAAACTAATTTTGGGCGCAAGGATGAAAGGATTAACCTTGTTAAAAAACCCTACATACCTTAATTGATGATTTGATGAAGAAACATGAACATTGAGCTCCTACTTGCGCTCTTGAGGATAGATTCTTGATGTTCTTGAATAGAAAATTTTTAATTTTGAGCTATCTTGGAAAAAGAATGGTGGAAATTTAGATTTCTTAGAGATGAAGATTTGAGTTCTAGGATTTCCTTGGAGAGCTATTTTGATGAAAATATGCATATAATGGTTAGAATAGGATTAATTCTATGTTTTACATGATTTGGGGGCTCAGAAAAGACTAAATTGCCCTTTTAAAATTTTATTCGGAATTGGAAATCCCTATTTTACCACCCACCGCGAGGCGTCGCTATCGCGGTGGCTTACTGGAAAAAGAACGATTGCCATTTTGGCCTTTGGCATGTGTAATGCCCAAAATCTAGTACCCAGAATGCTACATGGTGCTCATGACCCCAAAGGACCACAAACTAACCGATGACTGATATCTGTACCTGTATACTGCATAATATACTATATAATGCGGAAACATGAACTGAAAGGCCATAAGGTTCAACATTGACATATAATATATGGTAAAAATATAACATCCGTGTGGGGTATGAAATACCCAAAACAACTAAAATAATCTATCTGAACATACTATAGTTTGTACTATCTGAATAAGGAGTTGATGGGACATGTTTCCAACTAACTCCAACTAATGAATAAATTAATGAGGTAATAAAGTAATGATCATGTCCTCGAAATATAAGGACTCTCTGCTAACTCTGGCTACTGAGACTGGAATCTGCTGATAATCTAGAGCTTGAGTCTCTGAACCTATGGTAAAAGAAACCATAGCGCAAATGCATCAGTACTTTGAATGTAATAGTATGCATATGAGGTAGGTTGAATGCATGGGGTTCATATGCATGAACAATACTGAATAACTGACTAATATGAATGTGAGAATGCATGCATGAATACATAGTAACTATAACTGAGATCATGATAACATGAATTTATTGATAAATAACACGACTGGTAACTGAGTTCTAATGACTGGTATAACTAATAACATAAGTGACTGTATCTGACAGTCCTAAATCTGATAAAACTAGCTCAGTTCCATACTATTCTGAGTTGAATCTATCTGATTGTCCTGAATTTTATAGCTGAAACTATGGGAAGTAGTTATCTAACTGACGTGCCCTAAATAATGCATTATAGCTGAGTTGGGGTCCAATCTATAACCCCAATTAGAAAAGTGTCAATACCGCACCACCAGTAAGGACAAGCTATGAGTGAAACTCATATGACGGTGTCCCCAAAAGAAAATTATGGGGCCCTCATCTGATAGTGTGTATCCACCTCATCAACCCACATCTGATAGTGTTGATGTCTTAACCTATGCTGGCTACATAGTTCTGGAATGTAAGGATGACTTTTAAGAATTGCACCCTCATCTGACAGTGTATGTTCCTATCCTTGGGTTCACTCGGTGCTAATTTCTACTCCCATTTGAATAGAATTATACATGAATTACTGAACTAAACTGGACTGAGTTAAGTAAGTTTTGTTGACTAATAGAATAATACTGAGATTTCTATATTACTGAGCTTTCTGAGATTACTGAGATTTTTGAGTTTTACTGAGTTTTCCTAAGTCACATGACTAAATGAATTCTACTGAACATGGCTTAGCTGAGGATATTATGAAAAAATGACACTGGCTCTAGGAACACAGCTAAATCATCGGGTACAAGTATCCCCTGGACTCGATGGAAAGAAACAGACAAAGAATGACTTTCTTGAATACATTACCAAAATCACAATCTATAGTTCATTTATTGAGGCATTTCATCAATCATGTGATATGCATAAACATGTACATACATGAAGATTGCATAATATCATACTAGTGGGCACTTCTCTTTCACATAGGCATTTAATCAAACACATGGTAAGCATAGTATATGTAGACAATATTTTACAAATAATAAAAATCATGATTCAGCTCTAATTTATCATCCAAGGTTTTAATCATAGGTTCACATAAATCTACACCTATACTAATCAATTCCACATAAAATTGATCACCCAACATGGATTAGAATTCAATTGGTCATTATCGACATGAAAAAAAGCAAACCCAAAATAAATTTCATAAAGAAATACATACATTTGAAATTTGAAAAGAGATTCTTGGTCTTCATGGATGAAAAGAGTCTATGAATGAACACTATGCATACCTTAGGTCGTAAATATGCAAAGATTGACGAAGAAAATTCTTGATTTTTGAATCTTCTATGAAAAGCCCTTGGTTGTTCTTGAGAGCTTTTTGAGAGAATAGGGTGTATTTTGTTGTAAATGAGGCTTAATACCGTGTTTTTTAGCTTATATAGGGTGGGGGAAAATACCCATTTTTCCCTTAAAATAGTGAGCTGGAAGCTGAAAATTTCGGCAGTAAACGATGGAGTGTGCATTGCATGATCTAGTCCTCCACACTGGAGCATGTGTCCATGCTCTGTCGCATGCTATGACCTGTAATATGGACCATGTGACGCATTCTAATCACATAGTGCTACTGTTCAGGAATCCCAACATGCCCTAAATGGATTCTAAAAATTCCAAAACTCACCTGGAATGTACTATGACCTTGCCCCATCGCAATGAAACTTGAAAATCAAAAAATGGAGGTCAAAAAGGTCATCAAATAAATCCCCAAAGTTCGGAGGCTTAAAATGAGACTAAGTGTTGAACACTTTGCAAAATATTCTAAGTGTTGGAGCTTGTAAAGTTTAAGGAGCTGTATTTTTTTTTAGACTTAAAATTTTACAGGGTCTTACAATATCTCCCCCTTGAGAACATTCATCCTAAAATAAAAACTGACTGAGAGGTGAAAGAAGACCACTGAGGTACATATAGAGCATAAACTACTGAAAACATGAGATCATGAATGACTTAATTGACAAACTGAACATATAATACTGAACATACATATCTGATGCATGGTTAACTGATTCATGAATACATAACTGAGTATTCTGATGAACAAAGTTTCTCACAATGAGAATACATGTCTGATGCATTATTACATAACTAAACTGATACGTGAATTCATGATTGAATATGCAATGGTATTCAGTACCAAGTTTGTACTAAAATTCTAAACATAAAATAGATACCAAGCTTAAAACTAAAATCTGAACATAAAACTGTAAAGCTTAAGGGTAACTGTTACCTTGAGCTTGATCAAAGTTGGCGGGAAAGAGGTGAGGATACTTGGTTCGCATATCTGCTTCTGCTTCCCAAGTATCTCCCTTAATAGACTGATTTTGCCAAAGAACGTTGACTAGAAAGACATCTTTGTTCCTCAGTCTACGAGTCTGATAGTCTAAGATTTCGAGTGTAATCTTTTCATAAGAGAGGTTGTTCGGAACATCTATGATATGAATAGAGACTACAACTACTGGATCACCTATACACTTCTTGAACAAAGATACATGGAAGACTGGATGAACTGAGGCTAGATATGAAGGCAATTCGAGCTCATAAGCTACCTTTCCAAAGAGACTGTGAATTTTGAAGGGACCGACATATTAGAGACTGAGCTTTCCATTCTTGCCAAACCTTTTCACACCCTTCATGGGAGAGATCTTTAGATAGACATAGTCACCAATCTCAAACTCGAGATTCTTTCTACGAATATCTGCAGAAGTCTTCTATTGGCTCTGGGAAGCCCGAAGTCTTTCTCTGATCAACTAGATTTTTTCTAAGGCACCGAATACTAAGTTAGGACCTATAACTGAGGCCTCTCTAACTTCGAACCAACCAACTGGATGTCTGCACCTCCTACCATAGAGAGCTTTGAATGGAGCCATCTGAATACTGGTATAATAGCTGTTGTTGTATGCAAACTCAATCAAAGGAAAGTGGTCATCCAAACTACCCTTGAAATCTATTACAGACGCCCCTTAGCATATCTTCTAAAGTTTGAATGGTCCTTTCTGCTTGACCATCTTTCTGAGGATGAAAGGCTGTACTGAGATTAAGTTAGGTACCAAGACCCTTTTTGAACACTTTCCAGAAATAAGAGGTAAACTGGGTAACCCTGTCTGAGATAATATATAACAGAATATCGTGCAATCTGAACAACTCTCTGATGTAGAGTTTGGCATAATTCTCAGCTTAATAAAAGGTATGGACTGGAAGGAAATGAGCTGATTTGGTCATCCTAACTAAAATAACCCAAACTGAATTATGCTGGCGATAAGTATGAGGAAAACCCATCACAAAGTCCATGTTCATTCCTTCCCACTTCCAAGTAGGAATACTAAACTCCTGTATGGACCCACTAGGCTTCTGATGCTCTATCTTAACCTGCTGACATATAGAGTACTTATCCACAAACTCAGCAATATCTCTCTTCATCCCACTTCACCAATAGATTTCTCATAATTCGCTATACATATTTGTGACCCCTGGATAAGTAGATTAGCACGCACTATGCACTTCTGCAAGAATTCGCTGCCTTAAGTCATCTACACCAAGAACACACAGATGACCTTGACAACACAATACACTATCTCTCCCTTGGGAGAAAACCTTCACTTTCTGATCCATGACGGATTCTTTTAGCTTGAAAAGGATGGGATCTCTATCTTGCTTTTCTTTTACCTTAAAAACTAGAGATGATTCTGAACCACACTGAACCCATATGTCACCCTCCTCTAAATAAACTAAGTGAAGTCCTACTCTGGAAAGCTGATAGATTTTGTGAGCTAACTTCTTCATACTATCCTCAACATGAGTAACACTACCCATAGACAGTTTACTGAGAGCGTCGGCCATGACGTTGGCCTTGCCCGAATGATAAAGGACACTCATGTCATAATCTTTCAAGATCTCTAACCACCTTCTCTGATGAAGATTGAGATTTTTCTGAGAAAATACATATTGAAGTCTTTTATAATCTGTGAACACATCTACATAAACTACATATAGATAATACCTCCAAATCTTCAAGGGAAAAACTACGACTGCAAACTTAAAATCATGAGTAGGATAATTTTTCTCATTGAGTTTAAGTTGTCTGGAGGCGTAGGAGATGACCTTACTATGCTGTATGAGGACATAACCCAAAACTACTCTGGATGCATCATAATACACCATGAAACCATCTAGATCATCTGGAAGAGCTAAGACTGGAGCTGAGGTGAGTTGAGTCTTCAACAGCTAAAAACTCTTCTTGCAAAGATATGACCACTGAAACTTGACTTTCTTATGAGTTAATCTATACATAGGGGATGCAATAGAATAAAATCCATTAACAAACTGCCTGTAATAGCCAGCCAAACCCAAGAAACTCTTGATATTTGATGGACAGACAGGTCTGGGCCAGTTTCTTATCGCTTTGGTCTTTTGAGGATCAACCCTAATGCCATCACCAGAAATGATATGACCAAGGAATGCTACTGACCTTAGCCAATATTTGCACTTACTAAATTTGGTAAACAACTGATGATTTTTTAGAGTCTGTAGTACTATTCTGAGATTGTCTGCATGATTATGCTCACTGCGGGAATAGACCAGAATGTCATCTATGAAGACTATAATGAACATATCTAAGTACTACCTAAACACATGGTTCATCAGGTCCATGAAAGTTATTGGGGCATTAGTAAAACCAAAGGACATGACTAGGAATTTGAAGTGACCATACCGAGTATGGAAAGTTATTTTCAAAATGTCACATTCTATGACTCTGAGCTGCTGATAGCCTGATCTGAGGTCTATCTTAGAGAAATAACTGGCACCCTGAAGTTGGTCAAATAAGTCATCAATTCTATGAAGTGTATACTTATTCTTGATCGTGAATTTATTGAGCTGGCGGTAATCAATACACATTCTGAGAGAACCATCTGTCTTGTGCACGAATAAGACTGGTGCGGCTCACGGGGACATACTAGGTCTGATGAATCCCTTATCTAAGAGATCTTTCAGCTGCTATTTCAGTTCTCTGAGTTCTAATGGTGCCATTCTTTATGACAGAATAGATATAGGCTGAGCATCTAGAAGTAGAGCAATGCTGAAGTCTATTTCCCTTTGGGGAGGAATTCCTAGAAGATTTTGGGAAAAAACATCTGAATATTTATTCACTACTGGACCTGATTCAACACTGGGAGTTTCAGAACTAGTGTCCTTAACTCAAACAAGATGATAAACACATCCTTTAGATATCATTTTTCATTCTCGAAGGTAGAAAATAAGCTGACCTCTGAAAGCGGATACACTACTCTTCCACTACAGGGAGGGTTTATTCAGAAATTGAAACTAAACTATTCTATTTCTAAAATTAAATGTGGCATAGTAAGAATGAAGCCAATCCATGCCGAGAATGATATCAAAATCATTCATCTCTAATTTGACTAAGTCTGCTGAAGTGACTTTCTAAAATATCATAATCGGACAGTTCCTTTATACCCGTCGGGCTATGGTTGTTTTACCTACTGGGGTAGAGACTAAAAAGAGCTCTACTAGAATTTTAGGACTGACTACGAAATCAACTGCTATATAGGGAGTAACAAAAGACAAACAAGCTCCTGTATCTAGAAAAGCATAAAGATGCACATTAAAGATCCATAACATACCAGTAACCATATCAGGAGAATTTTCATGATCTTGCTAGGACAAGAGAGTATAAAGTCAATTTGGGCGTTGCCCACTAGTAGCACGGTAAGTGGTACCCTGCTAATGTGGGCGATCGAACTGAGCTAGAGAACAATTTTGCTGACCCTAATAACCTGACTGGGGACATTCTCTGACTCTGTGGCCTGGATTGCCACATTCGAAATAGACATTGCTACTAGCTCTGCATAAACCCTTGTGGTTCTTACCACAAGTCTGACAAAGGGGATTAGTTCAGGCATTGCTAACACTGCCTTAAGACTTTAAGCCTAGCGTCCTATCTCTATTACCATCCCTGAACTTCAAAGATGGAGCACTAGCTGAAGAAGGATCTAGAACTAATGACTTAGGACGGCACTGAGAATAATTTCCTCTTTTTGATTTAGGCTAAGCAAAGTTGAAACTACCTGTCCTTGCTCTCTTATTCTGCTTCTCCCTTATCTTAATCTTTTGCTCTTTTATCGGCTGATAATGGGTCATAAGCTTGGCTATGCTCATGTTATTATTCAACATCCCAGACCTACATTCATTGACTACATTATTATTTACCCTAAAAACAAACTTACTCATCTTAGCCTTGCTATCTGCAACCATATGAGGAACATATCTTCCTAATTGAGTAAACTTAAGAGAATACTTTTTCACCTTCATGTCGCCCTGCCTGAGGTTGACAAATTCCAACACTTTATATTCTCTCACCTATAGGGGAAAAAACCTATATAAGAAGGCAGTAGCAAATTCCTCCCACTTAATAGGCCCTGCATCATGTCCCTATCTGACTTCTATTACTTGAACCAAGTGTGAGCAACATCCACAACTGATATGCAGCTAGCTCCGTACTCTCACTAAAAGTAACCCCCATGATATCTGTAACCTTATGAACCTGGTCAAGGAATTTTTGAGGGTCCTCATCTGACTTAGACCTGAGAGGAGGATTCATTCAGGTGAAGTCCTGAACCTGGATACAGCTAAATTGGCCACTAGGTTGGATAAAACGACAGTTGCTCATTCATTTTGAGCAGTAACTGACTGAGCAAGAGTAGTGAATGCAGCTCTAAACTCTGCATAAGAAATATGTTCGCCCAAAGGTTATTCAGGCTGAGGGGCTGACTGATTCTCATTTCTTCTTTTAAGAGGCATGCTCTATAAAAGAAAAGGAGAAATGGATTATAATGAAAGAAGGGAAACTGTTCCTAAAACATCTTATAGCCTCCTGCATATAAATGTGGTACGCAACACACCCATGTATAAGACTCTACTATATACAACTTTCAGACTTCCTATGACTCTATTGAACCTTAGACTATGATACCAATTTTGAAATGCCCCAAATCTGGTACCCAGAATACTACACGGTGCTCATGACCCCGAAAGACCACAAACTAATCCATGACTGATATCTGTACCTGTATACTGCATAATATACTATATAATGCGGAAACATGAATTGAAAGTCCATAAGGCTCTATACTGAGATATAATATCTGATAAAAACATAACATTCAGGTGGGATATGAAATACCCAAAACAATTGAAATAAATTGTTTGAACACACTATAGTTTGAAAAGCCTCTAAATTATGACTGAACTATCTTAAGAAAGAGTTGCTAGGACATATCCCCAACTAACTACAGATAATAAATAAATTAATAAGGTAATAAATTAATGATCATATCCTCGAAAGATTAGGACTCTCTGCTAACTCTAACACTGAGACTGGAATCTACTGATGCTCTGGAGCTCGTGTCTTTGAACCTATGGTATAAGACACCATATTGCAAAAACGTCAGTACTTTGAATTTACTGGTATGCATGTGAGGTAGGTTGAATTCATGGGGTTCATATGTATGAACAATACTAACTAACTGACTAATAAGAATGTGAGAATGTATGCATGAATACATAGTAACTATAACTGAGATTGTGATAATATGAATTTACTGATAACTAACATGACTAGTAACTAAGTTCTGATGACTGATATAACTGATAACATGAGTGACTGTATCTGACAATCCTGAATCTGATGGAACAAGCTGAGTTTTGTACTATTTTGAGTTGACTATATCTGATAGTCCTGAATTCTGTTGCTAAAACTGTGGGGAGTAGTTATCTAACCGACATGTCCCAAATAACGCATTATAGCTGAGTTGGGGTCTAATCTATAACCCCAATTAGAAGGGTGCCAATGCCACGCCACTAATAAAGATAAGCTGTGAGTGACCCTCATCTGACTGTGTCCCCAAAAAATAACGGTGGGGCCCTAATCTAACAGTGCTTATCCACCTCATCAACCCTCATCTGATAGTTTTGATATCTTAAACTATGCTAGCTACATAGTTCTGGAATGCAAGGATGACTTCTAAGAATCACACCTTCATCTGACAGTATGTGTTCCCATCCTTGGGTTCACTCGGTGCTAATTTCTACTTTCTACTCCTATTTGAATAGACACTATACATAAATTACTGAAATGAACTAGACTGAGTTAACTAAGTTTTGTTGACTAATGGAATATTACTGAGATTATTGTATTACTGAGCTTCCTGAGATTACTGGGATTTCTGAGTTTTACCGAGTTTTCCTAAGTCACATGACTAACTGAATTCTACTGAACATGGCTTGACTGAGGATATCATGATAACATGATAATGGCTCTAGGCACACAGCTACATCATTGGGTCCAAGTACCCCCAAGACTCGATGCAAAGAAACTGACAAAGGATGACTTTCTTGAATACATACCAACATCACAACCCATAATTTATTTATTGAGGCATTTCATCAAATATGTGATATGCATAAACTTGTACATACATGAGGATTGCATAACATCATACTAGTTGAGCACTTCTCCTTCACATAGGCATTTAATCAAACACATGGTAAGCATAGTATATGTAGACAAAATTATACAACAAATAAACATCATGATTCAACTTTAATTTCATCATCCAAGGGTTTAATCATAGGTTCACATAAATATACACCTATACTAATCAATTCAACAGAAAATTGATCACCCAACATGGATTAGAATTCAATTGGTCCTTATAAACATGAACAAAACCAAACCCAACATGAAATTCATAAAGAAATCCATGCACTTGAACTTTAAAAAGAGATTCTTGGGTCTCATGGACTAAAAGAGTACATTAATGAACACTATGTATACCTTAGTTCATAAATATGCGAAGATTTATGGAGGAAGTTCTTGATTTAGAATCTAATATGAAAAGCCCTAGGTTGTTCTTGAGAGCTTTTTGAGAGAATAGAGTGTATTTTAGTGTAAATAGGGCTTAATCCCGTGTTTTTGAGCTTATATAGGGTGGGGGAAAATACCCATTTTTCCCTTAAAAAGCTGAGCTGGAAGCTGTAAAGTTTTGTAGCATACGATGGAGCGTGCGTCGCATGCTCTTGTACTCCACACTAGAGCATGTGTCGCATGCTCTGTCATATGCTAGGACCTGTGAGATGGACCCTGCAATGCATGCTAATCGCATGATGCTACTGTTTAGAAATCCAAACATGCCCTAAACGGATTCTAAAAATTCCAAAACTCCCCCAGGATGTACTATGACCTTGCCCCATCACAATGAAACTTGAAAATCAAAAAATCGAGGTCGGGAAGGTTGAAAAATAAATCCTTGAAGTTTGGAGGCTTAAAATGAGACTAAGTGTTGAACACTTAGCAAAATATTCTAAGTGTTGGAGCTTGTAAATCTTAAGGAGACAAATTTTTTTTTTAGATATAAAATTTTATGGGGTCTTACAACACGATGTGGCATAATCGCGTTGCGCTACTGGAAAATGACGAGTGTCATTTTTCACTCTACCACGATGCAGTGACTATCTAATTGGAAATTTTGGTACGATATAGGATAATCGCGGTGAGCTACTGGAAATAAATGAATGGGAACTTGAACATTACCATGATGCAAGCCAATCGCGGTGATTCACTAGAATCAAATAATTAAGATTTTGCCCTTCACCGCAATGCGGTACCTATCGAAATGGCCTACTGTTTTCACTAGAATCGCCATAACTTCTCATCGAGTATCGGATTAACCCAAAATTGGTATCATCGGAAAGTGAATTCAATTATCTACATATTGAAGTGTCTATAGCTGGAAAATTCCACATGCATCAAGAGCTATACACTTTCAAAGCTAACCCTTGACACACTAAAAGCTAAAGTAAGCTATGAAAAATACGGGGTATTACAACCTTGAAGCTGATCAAAAAGTTCATCAATTTTTGAAGGGGGTACTTATTTTTCAATATAACCTTATTTAACTAGTGATAATATATACATATATAAAGAGACTCATCTTTATTGCACAGCGAAAGTATAACAACACCCAAAGAAAGACACTAGGATGGATGAAACTCTAATTAAGGAGGACTTTCAACTACTCTTTCGAATCTTTGAGCTCCACAGGATCTATTCTATATTGTAGTATGGAAATAGGTCGATTATCAGGAAAAAGATCAATCCCAAAGTCTATCTCTTTATCAGGGAAGAATTCTGGAAAAGTAATTTGGAAAGACTTCAAGAAATTAATTAATCTCATGAATGGACAGGAGTGAGGGATCTTAAGTACTAGAATCCTTAACCCGAACGAAACTGTACAAACACCCCTTACAAATTATTTTCCAGGCACTAAGATAGGGAATGAATCTTTCCTTTGGTACCTGGAAATTATCTCCCACTTTATGAATGGTTCGTTAAGAAAATGAAAAGTGATTTTTCTGGCTCTACAAGCCAATGTAGCATAACATGAATGGAGCCAATCCATCTTTAGAATTATATCAAAGTGTACTATATCTAACTTTACTATGCCTACCATTTTATCTCGAAGAAAAATTGACACAAAATAATTTCTATAGAACCTCCTGCCAAAAATGGACTCACCCATCAATGGAGAAACTGAGAAAGGGTTGAGAATATTTTGGGACCAAAACAAAAATGCACGACCACATAGGGGTCACATAAGATAGGGTGGAATCAGGTTCAAGTAGTACATAAAAATTAGGGGAGAAAATATGTAACATAAAGGGACATATAAGATAGGGTGGAATTGAGATCAAGTAGTATATAAGAATCAAGGGAGAAAATCTATAACATACTTGTGACAATATCTGGTGATGCCTCAGAATCTTGGAGAGTTGACAAAACATGTAGATGGCTACAAAAACTATATGCTAAATTAGCGCCCTTTCAGTTTGGGCTGATAAAGTAGTAGCTATACGCAACCCTAGCTATAGGGCAATCTATTATATATGACATGGATGTCTACAATGAAAGCACATATTTCTCTCCAAATGACAAAACCCATGGAAAAACTTTACACAAGTGTGGAAAGGAGGGTAGGATGGGGCCTATTAAGCTACATTGGCCTGAGATTAAGTACCCACCATCCTGGGGCCGTTACTAGGTTGGAAAAACTAATCATTTGAAGGATTGGGTATAGGTGCCTTAGTGCATGATGGTTGCGTATTGCCTCAAAACTTCTTCTAGGGAAACTGTTTGACACCTCTTTCATTACTCCGGTAGCTTACTTCATGATTAGCAAGTTTGGCCTTCTTACTTTAGTGCTTCTCAACTTTTTCCCACTTTTGTTTCTCATCCTCTACCTACTAAGTATCGGCCACAAGTCGAGATATGTCCTTGTCACTGTTAAACATCGCCCTTTTACATTCTAGTTTCACCTGATCCGACACATCAGACACTAACTTTCTCATGATGTCCCTCATGGTAGATACTAACTCGGAGCATATAGCGGGACAATTGAGCAACCTTTGAAATATATTTCCCTACATTAGGTTGACAAATTCCTTAGTATTATCCTCCCTCAACTCATGAAGAAAGAAATGATCAAGAAAAGCTTTAGCAAAATCCTCCACATAGCCGGTTCAGCGTCCTTACCCTTAATCGTCTCCCAATCACCATACCACTTGTAAGCTACCCCTGTCAACTAATAGGCTATATATTTGACCCCCTCAGTATCACTAATATGTATGATTCAAAAAATCTTCTCTATTTCATCAGTAAATTTTTGATAATGTTCCTCATCTTTGGAACCCATAAAATTGGGTGAGTATAGTCTCATGATTTGAATAAACTAAGTAGCTTTCGATGAACCAACAACAAAATTAACATTATTTGATTGGTAGGACTAAAATGATATGATTTAGGAAAATATTTTGTCGTTCTATCTAAACTCACCATTATAAGCCTCAACTTGAGAGGATTGAGTATGGGTGATAATAGTCCAAGGAGAGTGGGAGGACAAGTCAGGGCTGGTGAAACCTCAAGAGAAGTAGTGAAATTAGTAGTGTGGTCTCCATTTTGGGTCCATATCTGACGGGTAGTATGGATTTCATAATCATTTGACCCAGTGGGGTGGAGATCTCAAATGAAGTCCTCTGGCCATTGGTCATTTTTGGAGGCATGATCAGAAAGGGAGGAATATTGAGGAGTTAGAAGCATTAACTTGGGACTAGACTCATTTAACATGAAATATAACATGAAGAAAGGTAAAAATTCTTATGTTTCTTATAGTCTCCCTCTTATAAGTGTGGCACACTACACACCTATAAAAAGGAGTATACTCGACACGACTTTATAGACACCCTGAGAACCTGAACCATACTCTAATACCAAGTTTGTCACAATTCGAGATGTGGCCCTGTTCGTGATGAGTATCTAAACCAATGAAGGACTGAGATGACCCCCTAAAATTATATCACACGCATAGTCATAAATAAAGTTGCGAAAATTGGGCCATAAGATAAGAAGTTCAATGTGGATAGTGATAAAGATCCAAGTTTTGGAACACGATATGTAAAACAATTAATAACTTAGTCTGCGAAGCCTCTAGATTTATGAATAGAACTCTTATGTCGAAATATGGCCACTTCTATATTATAAAGCAAAAGAAAGACCTTAACCATTAGCAGAAAGTCCAAATGACTTTCGAAGGATGGAGGGCTCACCACTTATCATCGGTTATGCCATGAGAGAGTGTAAAGGTCCTAGTATTGCACATAATTATGGAAAAATATCTCCAAACATACATCATGTAATGGTGTAGAGTACGAGGAAGGTCAGTACGGTGAGTACTGGCATGCAAACTAGGGAAAGAGAAAAGCATTCTTTTTTAAAATAATTCATAAAACAAATTTTCATCATTCATAACACCAAGGTAAGGGGCAGGTGATGTCGGACACCAAGACATGACCATTTAAAACTTAGTTCTGAACTATGTAGATTTTCACTGATATTAAGTAACACATGCCATACGTGTTTAGTACTCCCCAACTGAAGGAGCCTTAATTAATGTTTGCCGCAAGGACTGAGATTAGATTAAAGTCACCAATAGTCTAAAACCATTATTTTATCCTTATGTTAAGGAAATCATTCATCGTCCAATTAAGGAACGACATTCCTACTTCGGTAAAATAAAGGTTTGAGTGTTAGTCACAAGGACATGCACCTTCTTGGTGAACTACATATTTCTCTTTAATCCCAATTAAAATATTTTTCATAAATATTTATCCATAGAGTCATTCGTTAAGGCATTCATATTTTGGTATCGCCATACCAAGGCTTGCAAGTCACTCATATCATGCCAAACCATTATCATTAAACATTTTTTTATTCCAAATCCCCACTTTTAAAAATCATATATATAATCATAATTGAATTTGCCAATGTAATTTCAAGTCATTTGAATAACACATCACCTTCAATGATATAAAGGATGGGAAAAAGACATGGATATTGTTTATGTAACTCAAAGCGGTAAGATACTTGAAAATAATAGCTTAAGTATTCATCAATTTAACATTCAAATTACATACGATAGAGTCATCATTTTTGAATTGCTATTTTAGTTTCAAAATTCCAAACAAAACTCTAATCATCCTTATATAAAATAGGATGATTAGAGTTCAACATTCTTTTTTGTCGGAGAGAATCGAGTAAGAATGAATTCTTTGCCATGGAGAGAATCGAGTAAAGCTTTAATTTTTTACTGTAAGCACCCTAGTTAGCTTTTTACTCAATATATGGGTCATATAGGTTCATTTTTAGGCTCTTAAAAGGCATGCAAACACACGGGCTATTATAGGAATATTTGGATGTTTCAACGTAACTGTTAGCCTTTTGTAAATTCTAGTTACAACAATTAATATATGTGCATCTCTGTTTTCACTTGTTTACTTGGTCCACAAAGTTCAATAGTTTGTAAAAGCCTAATTAGTTCCTACAAGACATTGCTAGAAATTTGGAACTTCTGGCTAACTAATAAATCTAAAATCCAAATTTGTCCATTTTCTGAGACAATGCCGAAACCATTGAACGGACCTGAAAATTTAAATTCTTTCTTAGCCTAGAATTTGCTTTATTGAAGAAGCTTGATGGACCAAAAAGAAATACAGATCAGAGTACCGAAAAAATCATCTTACCTCCATTCAGAAATAGGTTGAAAATGAATAAAAATCAGAACCTTCAAGGTCGATGGATTTGAGAGTATTTCCAGAAACAATGGTAAGTGTCCATTTTCTATGTTGCAATTACGCACTTTTTTAGTAGTCTCCCACGGGAATTTTATACCTCATTCATGTTGCAAAGTATTCATGGATTTCACTTCTCATTACCCATTACATTCAAATGATGTTAGGAACATGTTTGATATCTCTTAGCCATCTCACAGTAATGAAGAGATGACTTAATGGGTTTTTCCTTCTTTCACACATCAAATGTTAGAGTTGCTCCATAATGATACTCTAAAATTTGATAAGATTCAAATCACACAATCATGTTTTTGCTAAACTATATGATAGTTAGTCACCGGAACAAAAACTAGTTTAAAGTTAATGGTAATATCATTCTTTATATTTATCGAATTCTCCTGCAAAACTATAATCATAAACAAAATTCCTTGTTAATTTAAGAATAAATAAGAAAGGAAAACACTTACCATCTGCTAACAATTTGTTTGGATGCTCATCATTACCTATTATATTTTATTGTGTTGTTAGTTTGAATATAATATTTATTTTAAATATTACTTAGATTTAAATTCATCTTTAGGTAACAATAAACCTTTCTATTTTGTGTAACCACGGTAGATTTGGTGGGATGGCATTCATTCTTTAGTTTTTGTCCCTCTCTTTTTATCTCCACTTGCTAATTAACAATATTACTGTATCATTTAAATATATTTTTATAGTAGCTCTATTTATGTCCTACATTTCTTATAAGTTTATCCTCAAAATTATACAACACAATACAACACAAATATAATACACTATGAAACAATACATCCATCCAGAATGTGCAAAAACTCGATATATAAATTGATATACCACCTAAAAGTAAAAAACCAATTCATTTTGCTAAAGCAATATTCGTAACAGATTATGTTCAATAAACAAACATTTGACTTCTACCTGTTTAATACACCAACGAAATTTGCTGCCAAAAAATTAAGTTTTTCTTCTTTGAAAGAAAAAGGAACAAAAGACTACCTTGAGGATACGAGCAAAATAATATTCCTTTCATAATGTTTCTGATGACTCCCATAGTTATTAGAACTCTTCTTTTGTTAAAGCAGATCCATGTCTTAATGATGATAGACACCAAGTATATATGGCGCAAATTAGTGAGTTCCATCAGTAATATTTTGGACTATATTCCCTTTTGATTGTCGAGAAATAGTGATCTCATCCGGTGAATGTGGAGTATAGGATGTGAATTTTTGCTAAACGATCTACCTTCAGACATTATAAATAAGAATTGGAGATTTTAATTTGAGACCATTTTAAAGTAATGAAGAACAGAAATAGTAGATTACTTTTACGCTAATGATAAACTGAAAAACTGTGAAGGTTAGACTTGAATTCAGAATTTAAATACTTTATTTAAATCATCATAAATTTCAATTTTTTCTTAATTTTTTAGTTCCTTTTTTTGAAAGATTGTCTTGTTAAAATTTGAATTTAAAATAGAACTGTCAAATTTTTATTTTAAAAAAAATAAATTTTGATTTTTTTTTAAAAAAGTAAAAAGTACATTTAACGATAATAATAAGAATTAATAACCTAAGTAATTTTTTCTTGCCAAGTAGCATATTACCACATGGATTAATGTGGAGACATTTTCGTCTCCTATTAACAATACGAACCTATGAAAACGTGTGTTGAATGTTTATCCCAAGTTCTTTAATACAAAACTTTAATTGCTAATGATATATTATAAATACTACATATACTTTTACAAAATAAAATAAAAAATAAAAAATAACAACTTTTAGTATAAGTTAAATATTCTTATAAACATGATGTTACTTTAGTGATATATATATATATAGTACTGTAATTTAAGGATATGTTAAGTATACACTTGAATATACATAACAAATAGAAAGAATGTGGACATTGTTTAATCAAGTAATCTCTATTTGAAAGTTAATAGTTTCTCGACTATCTATTTTCATAGGAACCAAACGGACAATGTATTCCTCTATTTACTCTCAGAATCAACTCGTGCAACTTCACATGCCTTTTAATTATTTAGTGATTAATCTTATTGAATAAAGGTTGAAGTCATCTTGCTCAGTTGTACGTTAGTCTGGCATGATTCATGTACATTAGTCTGAGTAGGTGAAGAATTTGAATTGTTCATAAAAATGGTACTAAATTTGAGTGTGATAAACCAGCAAGATTTATCTATTTTGCATGTTCTTGGTACTTGAACTATTCATGTTGGCTGTAAAAGGTTGAGTGCACTTCCTCGTACAAAATAATTATGGGACATTACCAAGTTACAGCTTTTGCTTGTGCTTACTTTTAAAACATGATGTTATTCTTTATAAAGGATCGCAATGTCAGATTCTAGAAATAAAGTGGCATCTCTATTTACCATAAAAAGCGTTAAAAGACACGATAGATTATCAGAACGCGGAAGATTCTATGCAACCATAGAAGAGCGTCAAATAAATCATGCAGATTATAAAACAGGCTAAGACCCTGGAGAAGTCTGAAAATCTAGTAGAACAAAATGCCATGTGGCTTTCTCTGTTCTTACTAAATCTGTGCGCATGAGAGTGACCCCTTCGTGTACGGGTTGTAGATATCAAGTGAAATAGTAGAGCTGGTATAAGCTAGTCCCAATACTACAGTTATCATATGAAAGTGTCAATCCTAGAAAGTAAGCTCTATACAAGAACCCCATACCATTATGACATAGTTAGCATAGGTGATCATAGCTCCTCTCCAGACTCTGTAAGTGACATTACTTAATTAGACTAACTATAATACTCTCTAAATCGATTACATTTTTGTTATACATGTTGACTCTTAGGTGTTTGAGGTGTACAAACTGCAAAATGGATGTAGTCTTCCAACAATTATATATATTAATTTCCTATTTATACGTTTTCTAATACTTGTTTTACCAAAGGTATGTCTAACTTTTTATTCTTAAACTTTCGTACTCATCGATTAATGTGACAATCTTTTGAATATCACTTTTTGCTCTCTTATATTCTTTTTTTGGTCTACTCCAGATCACCAAGACTTTCATTATCAAGATACGAGCGTATTGCTTCTAACATTTAATTGTAACAACTTTGACAATCGAGTCCATTGCAATATTAGGCCTCATTTGTTTGCACTTAATGGAGGTTTGAATCTGAATGATTCACATTCAGACCATTAAGTGCATTTATTTTTTATTAAGATTTTAACTCTTAATAGATTTGAATAGGTCTTAATCATGTAGATCTAGAACCAAGTCTTAATAGGTCTGAAGGGATATTCTGGTGTTTGGATAATATTCACCACTCTATTCATATTAAGCAGTCACTACCACTAACCACCTCCGCCACCGTCACCATTGTCAACCACCACCAACCACCTCCACCATAGACAAAAAATATTGATACCAACCAGAATTGTTAACCACTACCATACCTACTACCTCTTTTATTCTAATTATATTCACCGCCACCACTGCCGTCAACAACACCAAAATCAGCAATCACTACCGGTCAATTCCTACTACCAACCAACTCATCTATCACAACTAGCACCACCACTAACTACCACTAATATATCACCACCTCTACACATTCTTTGGCCGGCACCGTCATTGTCATTAGTAACTCCACCTCTACCACTACTTCAACCAGTACCATCGCTACAATTTATCTCTACTGACAACTATCTCCACCATCACAACAAATAACATCTCCAACTAGCACCAACACATCGTCAATCATTATGCATTCATGTTTCAGCCAATACAATCAACACCTTAAACTACTAACATCAAGCAACGTCACATCACAAAAACCACCACCACCATCAATCGCCACCATCATAACAGTCACTACAATACTAACCATCACAATTATCACCACCAACATTATTAATCACTAACATCAATCATCGTCACCGCAACCGCCATTATAAGCCATCTCCACTATCATTAACAAACATAAATATTTTTTCTCATTTTGTATTAAATTACATACTTTTTTAATATATAATTAATTTTTTATTTGAATTGTATTTTTTATTTTATTATGTATACAACTAACTTTTTTTAAACATTCAGATGTTGAAAAACAAACAGTCTTAATCATTAGTTTTCAGATCTAGAAACAACATCTTAATCATTCAGACGTGCATTCAGATTCAGACGTCTGAATCTTAAGAAAAACAAATAGAGCCTTATACTAAAATAAAATTAGAACAACAACAATACATGAATTTATAACAAAAGTAATTTTATAAGTCTTGTTAGAATATTAATAGAAGGATGTAGTTATAAATGACATAAAAATATAAAATAGACTCAACTAAGAATACAAATTAGATAAATTAAGAACATAAACATTAAATCAAGCAATTTAAGTTAGCTTAGCAATTAATATAAAGAGGGGGAACTTTTATGGCAAAAAGAAAAGTGAGTTTACAAAGAAAATTTGAAAACCTAGACAAGGAGCAAAGTGAGTTTACAAAATACATTTATGAAGAAGACATTTCTAATTAAAAAAAATTCATTCGTAAAATTCAAACCTGAGTATTCTTAGTTCCACCGATGCTAACTAAACATTGTAATAATGTTCCTAAAATCGACAAGCATGCTAGGACAATAATTAGAAAGCCTTTAGTAACATACATATATATATATATATATCATATATTTTAGATGTCATAGATTATCTTATTGGCATTGAAACAGTTGTTTATCTTTCAAAAATATTTTAAGAAAAATGTTCAAAAATTCCTTTTAGATATACCCAACGCGTACAGCGTAAAAAATCAACGAAAAAAATAAAAAATTACAAAAGTCAACAAGGCCTAGTTTATTTGGAAAAAGACTTTTGACTATCTTTTTTTGACGTACCGCACACAAAAAAAACAACACCATAAACTTATGAATTTAATCATATTTAGAAAACCTAAAACCTTTTCCATTTGAAAAACCGATATATTTATTATAATGAATACTTAATATTATAAAAATAAAATGAAATGTAAAAAAAAAAAAAAAATTCTATTGTGAATACTTTTGTTGAAGGATAAAAAATCTAAATTATATTTCTAAGTCCGTTCACAATTTTAATATAGTATAAGTGTAGAAGGGAGAAAGACACATAACTAATTCTAATATACAATAAAAACTATTATGTTTTTGTCTCTTTTACCCTCAAACACTGACTGTAATCCTTCCTAACTTAAAAAGTTAATTTCTTCATCTTTAATTAAAAATTTTATGCTTAACAAAGTAATATGATAAAGATACAAAATTACAAAATTATTGCATCTAAAGATACAAAAATTCATAGAAAAACAATAGGTTAATCAAATTATCATAAAAATACAATTAAACCTAACTTTTACATAAAATTTCTCAAAGCTTGAACTAAATTTCATCTACCATTCTTATTAAGTATAAGAAATTGCAGATAGAAATAGAATCGAAATTACAATAAAATAATACAAAAATCGAGATATTAGAACAATACAATTAAACTTAAACATTGCACAAAAATTTCTTAAGGCTCGATCGAGCATTCATCTACAACTTAAATTAAGCAAATAATAATAGAATAGGAACTATAAGAAACCAATAGGATAATCTAGATATCAGAATAATACGATTAAAAATAACCATTACACCAACCATTTCTTCAAGAAAAATCCATCTACCATTTATATTAAGCAGGAAAAGCACATAGCAATATTACAGAAACTACAACAAATAAAATAATAATTGATATATCAAAACAATACAAATAAACCTTCACAATTTTTTTTTTTTAAAGCCCGATCAAACATTCATCTATTACTTGTGTTAACCAGAAAATAGTATATATCAACAAAACAAAATCTGCAACAAACAATATCATAATCGAGATATCTAAACAATACGATTAAACATAGACTATACATAAAATTTTCTAAAAGTCCAATAAGCCATTCATCTATCACATGTATTAATCACAAAAGAGTAGATCTATAACAAACAATAAGATAATCCATATATCAAAACTTTATGATTAACCCTAACCTTATGATAGATACATAGAGAAAGCAATTTTCATGGATCAATCTAACTCATAATGTAATTAGATAACCTAACTAAAATGAAAATTAAAAAACTCAAACCTTTTGAAGCTTTCACAAAATTCGTTTAACACCATGGAATCCAGAATTGCAACATTCTACTACTTTTTGATTAACTCTTTCAATCAAAACTTATGTGGACTATGATTTTTTTTTTAAAGGATAGCTTGTTTTAGAAAATCTACCTCTATTTATCCCCAATTTTTATTGAAGAAGTGAAGGGAAGAGACAAAAATATTTTCGCCTTATAGATCACCATTATGAGAAAAAAATATTTTTCAACCATAAGAGCCCTTTAGAGCATCTTTAAGAGCAAAATATTTTCAGCTATTTAAAACAATGTTTAATGAGTAAACAATGCTTTTTGAAATAAAGCTTTTAAAATTTTTTTCTATTTTAAGCCAAACATTTTGTTCCTCGTAGAAGACGAGTAAACAATATTGCTTCTTCTAGAATACTCCTTTTGTATTCCAAATTTGATGAATTAATTAGGCATAACAGAAATCACAAATTTTTTAACTGAGAAATTCAATAAGGATACTAATTCACAAATGAATGAACTAATCATATCATAATAAATTATAGATTATTTCAATAAAAAATTATAATTGCACTCCTCAATTTAATTTAATTTCAAAATCTACCATTACAACTTATTTAACTCTCAATGTTAGAATTACCGACACCAATCAATTAGATCAATTTTTCTAAAAGTTTAATTTATTGACTAACTTAATCCTTTATAATTATGCTCAATTTATTTCACACGAATTTTACTAAATCCACCAGTAGGATATTCATGTGAAAACATATAAGCAACCATAAATGAGTATCTTCTATCTAAAGTCTGAGACATTGTTCTACCACCTAATTATTATTTTCCTAGTGCAATTTGTTTTCAACATATTTATTAGGAATATATTGAATCATAATAGAGATTCATCTTTAAATACTTTAAAATAATAAATCAAACTACATAGATCATATAATTATATCAAGATCAAAAGTATAAGTATACGTAATAGACTAGAGAAGTTGTTTAAAATTCAGAACAAAAATGAACATCTCTACACGTTCCATTCAGTACATATGAAATTCATTAGAATAAGAAGTTGGAATACTACCACTCCCATAGTTAGATCAGAGTATATTTAGTCTTGTACTACAATCATTAATATTCTTATCCTGCTTCATATTTGATTGTGAACATTAATCTATAACCTTTAAGAAATATTTTAATTTTTCATGCATGAGTTAAATAACTCCATATACAAAATCGCCCACTATATAAGTAAAGGACATACATATTAACACAATGATCTATTCAAATAAAGACTTTATTAAATTAATTAAATAAAATACATTATCATGCCTCAAATCTGTCATGAGTAGAACAGTCACTAATCATCTAGTGGGAGAACCATTATCCCCGAAACACCATCTCAAAATAATAACTTGAAGAGATAATAAAACTAATCCATCAATAAAGATATCCAATACTAAATAAAAATATAAGTGCAACTAAAATACGGAGTAGTATACTTAACTAAACTATCACTAGAATCCGAATGTTGTTCATACCTGAAGTACTAAAGATTGTCAAGAAAAGGATGCAACCCCAAAAATTAAAATGAAAAACACAAGTCCAGAAATAAAGACCAGAAATAAAGACTCTATCATCAAAGAAGAATTCATGGTAGCCCAAATCATATTGCTCACCCTTGAATATGAAGTCAACTACTGGAGTCACAAGCTAGGTCTCGTAGGAGTCGCTGGAATATATGCGCTACACTCATAAAAGTAAAAGTAGGTGTAGTATCAGCACACAAGAAAATAATGATGTATTGATAAGGTTATTTGGAAAACCCAAGATGAGAATATGAACAGATAACTAAGTTATAGTACAACAAGTTAATCCACACTCAACCATCATACACTTTGTAACACAAGAATCACATGAAAACATAGGATTTCAATCAACAAGTCAACATTTTATCACAAAGTCAAGTTCAGTAAAAACAAGTCAAGAACTTAAAAAATAATCAACTATTTAAATTTATTCCCCGATTCACTCATGGAACCGTCAAATTCACCTGACCTCCATATATACACGTTATGAGTTAAACATCCACCTTCTAGCCATGACTTGTAGGTGACAGTTTTCTTTTATGTATTACAATCCTAGACACAAGTGTCTACCAACCTGGTTTCACTAATAACTTGTGAGAATGTTCAATTAATGAAACATCCCACATTTAATAATGAGGTAGATCAAAATCATGCAACAATAAATTATTTTTATTGACCACACCAAACAGCATTCATTAACAAGCCACACTATAAAGTAGTTAATGTGCACATATAGGACAAACTGAATTAAACTATAATACCATCACCTACCTGAAATCAAGCTTGCATAACTTCTCTAAGTGGGAGCTTTGCACTTCAATGTAATTTTGCTTCTCTGCACATAATTAATGTAATGACCTACCATATTGGGAATTATAACTCACATCTTACTCCTAAGGTAAAGCTCATGACTAGTCCTTTCTTGTTCTAAGGATTTTCTTCCATAATTAATCTAAAACTACTAATTTCATGAATTAGTTAGTGAATTAACAAAATGAAAGGGTAAATTATTGTTAATAATCATAGCCCATTAATTTTTAATATAATTTCCTCCCTCACACTAGAAAATTACCTAAATCATCCCTAAAACTTCCGCCATACTCCGTAAATAACAATTATAAGGCTTACTTATTAATAACATGTTAACAAAGATGAATTCCTTACCTTTTTGAAGCCCAATAATGAAAATCTGGTGGGAATAATAAAAAATTGCTCCTTTTTTTCCCAAAATTATTCATAGAAAAATTAACTATTCTAGAGAAAATTTAATTAAATCTGTGACTTTCAATGTTATAGCAACATACTTGCGGCACCTGCCGCTATAATCGACGTTGACCAGGTTTGACCATTGCTATGGAAAGAATTTCTTTGCTATAGCGACATCCAATTTTGTAGTTGTGCGTGATGCTATAGCAGCATCAACAAGAAAGAATGTCCAGTTTCACCCAAAAATTTTAATTTTTTCAATACACCTTAAACCAAATTCCAAACAACTCACTTTATTCTAAGATCAATTGTGAGGGTTCTACTTAACCAAATTTAATTTTGTAAATTTCTAACATCACTCTAATTTTGCTTGAAATTAGCCTAACTTGAAATTTTGTAGCTTCAAAATTGGGAAGAATTTTGATATAGAATTTTCAATGGGAGGTTTATACATAACAATCGAAATGTTCATTAAAACAGATGCCAATTTACCTATTGTTTGTACCCAAATGATAAAATGTAAAAAATAGGATAAAATGGAAAGAAGAGAGTACTTGTATCCCCAAACAATTGAAGGTACTTACTGTAACGCCTTGGAAAATGGGTCCCGGAGTGTCACACGGTGCTTTAGGCTACGAGTAGCCCCAAGCTAACCCTTTGAGCCATTTTCATTCAGTTCAACACAAATAAACCGGGTTTTCATAAATAACCCTCAAATAACAACAGAGTAATCATCATCCAAGAATAAAAGAATTTCAAAAAGATAACAAAATACGACTTATTAGTCAACTCCCAACGTCTATACTAGTTTGACAAGCCTCTAACAAAATCAATAAAACTAGAGAGCCATTGAGACATGCCCTAACTGACTCATATTCAGTTATCAAATGTAAACAATTCCGTGAAACCAACATCAAACATCACATCCTCAGAACACGAGGACTCACCAAAACAGAGGATATACAACAGCGTGCCTGAAGAATCACTGTCGAACCTGGAATTGAGCACCTGAAAATACATTCTGAGAAAATGCAGCCCACATTCGAAGATGTGGGTTAGTACCATGGAAAGGAACCGAGTATATGGGGGTGTATACAGTTGTATAAATATCATCATCATAAATATTTATAATAAATATGCAGGATGTATGAAAGACTCACATAGCCTGAAGAAAATCATCATAATCATGAGAGGATGAAATGAGAATAATAACACATGTGAGTCATCATATAATTTGTCAATCACTTTCAGTTCATCAAGAATATCAATTCTCATAATATAACTATCATTTAAATCTTTCAAAAGAATAACTTTCATAATTCCACTTTCAAATCACTTCACCATTCACCATAGACACAAGGAAACATACACATACTGGGAGATCCTATAACCGACATAAATCATGTGAGCTACAGGGAGTACAACTTACAACCCGTGTTGGGGAGAGCCGTCCTATCCTTTCCATCAGAGTAGGACTACCGATATCAAATCCACACAAACTAGTGATCACTATATAAATCAGCCTCAGGCTCACTCCTACGGGGGCACGTAGTTCTAGGAAAGTAAGGTTGCTTTATACCTCCCACTCGGTACTACAGATTTCTCTTGGAATTAGCTCAGATCATTTCAAAGACAATCTACAACAAAATAATTTCAGTAATATATAAATATACATCGGGAGCTATCATGCTTTCCATCTATCAAAATCAACCACGTTGTGGATTTCTTTCACACTCGAGTTCAAAACAACTCTATTAAGACCAAAAGGTCAAATCATTAAAAATATCTCAAATATTCAACATCAATGTGCTTATAACACACACTTTCTCAAAAAACATAATTTCCAATGGGGATTCACGAACCAAATACCAAAATCATGATAAATATCTTTCAAGATTCATGCTTTATATCTCCGCACATGTAAATTCATCTTTCAAAATCATAAACATCAAGATTTCATAATAATCATCATAATATATGGGTCCATGCTTCAAATTTGTAAAAATCAAATAAAAATCATGCCTTTGTAAAGAAAATTACTTTTGGGCACAAGAACGAAAGAGAGTTCTTGTTAAAAAAACCCCACATACCTTGAATGATGAACTTTAGATTGATACTCATTTTTTAGATGTTAATCGTGCCTTTGAATAATGGTTCTTGGAGTTCTTCAACTAGAAACTTAGAATCTTGAATAAATTTACAAAATTAATGGTGAACTTTAGAGGTTCTTGAAGTTGGATGTAGGAGCTTAGGGTTTTTTTTTTGAGGGAATTTGATGAAATATAACATATAATTCTTGTAATAGGCTTTAATATAGGGTTTGGACAGTTTTTGGATGAGGGGGAATGAACAAAATGCCCCTAAAAATCAAATAATTCTCGAATCTATCCTTTGGTGGACTCTTTTGATAGTCTGAAGTAGATCAACCATAACGTTTACTCCGATATCCAAATTGGATGAAACCAATTTCATTAGAAAGAAGACTCTCATATCTTTTTGTTGATATATAGTATCTCACCCAAATCATTGTGTACGAGGAGTTATGATCGTTTAATGTTGACCCAAAAATTCACTTTTGATACGATGAAGTAGATCGACCATAACTTTTTGCTTCGACAGAAAAATTGGATGAAACCAATTTCATTTGAAAGAGGAGTCGCAGAGTTTTCCGTTGATATATAGTAGATCACCCAGATCATTTTGTATAAGGAATTATGATCATTTAAAGTTACCCTTACCCTTCTACATCAATACGCAACCCAACCCAACCCAACTCTCGAAGCATCACAGTACACCACAAAACCATCAACACCATCAAGCAAAGTCAAAACAGGGGCTGAAGTGAGTCGAGTCTTTAACTCCTAAAAACTCTTCTCACTAGATTCGAACCACAAGAACTTCACTTTCTTTTGGGTCAACCGAGTCATAGAGACACTATAGAGGAGAAACCCTCAACAAAATGGAGGTAATAGCTAGCTAAACCCAAGAAACTTTGGATATCAGTCGGAGAAATAGGTCTAGGCCAATTTCTAACAGCTTTGGTCTTTTGGGGATCAACTCTAATACCCTCAGAAGAAATGATATGACCCAGAAAAGGAACTGACCTTAGCCAAAACTCACACTTACTAAACTTGGCAAACAACTTGTGATCTCTAAGGGTTTGCAAGACACCTCGGAGATGATCAGAATGTTCATCCTCACACGGGAGTACACCAGTATATCATCGATGAGCACTATGATAGACATACCCATATATGGTCTGAACACTCGATTCATGAGGTCTATGCAAGCTTCTGGGGCATTAGTTAACCCATAAGACATAACAAGAAACTCAAAATAGACATAACGAGTTTGGAAAATAGTTTTTAGGATGTTACACTCCCTAGCTTTGAGTTGATAATAGCTGGAACGAAGGTCTATCTTTGAGAAATAACTTGCACCTTACAATTGGTCAAATGAATCATCTATTCTCGGAAGGGGGTACTTATTTTTTATGGTGACTTTATTCAGTTAGCGGTAATCAATGAACATACGCAAAGAGCCATCTTTCTTTCTCACAAACAATACAGGAGCACCCCAAGGAGAAACACTAGGCCTTATGAAACCCTTATCTAGTGGATCTTTGAGTTGCTCTTTCAACTCCTTAAGTTCTGCAGGGGCCATACAGTAAGGAAGAATAGAAATGGGCTGAGTATCAGGAAGAATATCAATCCCGAACTCTATCTCTCTATCAGGAGGTATCCCTGGGAGATCATAAAAAAAAACATCAGAAAACTCATTGACAATGTTAATAGACTGGAGAGTTGGAGTCTCAGACTTAGTGTCTTTGATTCTAACCAAATGGTAAATACACCCCTTGGAAATAAGCTTTCTAGCTTTGAGGTAAGAGATAAAATGACTCTTGGGTGACACATAATTCCCAGATCACTTAAACTCTGATGCACCCGAAAACTGAAACTTGACCTCTCGGGTCCGACAATCAATAGAGGCATAAGAAGAATACAGCCAGTCCATACCCAGAATCACATCAAAATCTACCATGTCTAACTCAATCAGATCAGCCAACAAGACTCTACGAAGAACGGTAACAGGACACTTTTTATACACTTTCTGGGCAATAATCAAATCACCCACTAGGGTAGAAACTAGGATAGGCTCAGGAATAATATCAGGACTCATTTCAAAATACACACCAATCAAAGGTGCAACATATGAGAAACTGGATCCAGGATCCAACAAAGCATACACATCAAACTGAAATATATGAAGCATACCAGTAATAACATCGGGAGAGTCCTCCTATTTCTGGAGAGATGGTAAAGCATAGAATCTATTCTGGCACTGCCCGCCAGCATTGCTAGAAGAAGTGCCCTGAGCTAGGGCTGGGCGAGTCGCTGGAACTGGAGCACTAACAGTCTGAGTCTGGGTCTGAGGGCGATAGTCACGACGCCCTTGTCCATCATGTGGACAATCTCTAACTCTATGACCCATGTCACCATACTGAAAACAACCCGTCTTCTCACCCCAACACTCACCTAAATGAGCGCTACCACACTTAGGACACAGGGGACGATTTGTCTTACTGCCAATACTGTACTGGGACCTAGATGCATATGAACTGAGGGCAACTCCCTCCCTACGATCTAGTCTGACCCTGTCCATGCTAATCGGACGTAGCTCTCTTATTCCCTCTCATTCTATCTCTCTCCTTAATATTATCTGCCTCAATCTATTGGGCATGAGTCATCATCCTAGAAAGATTCATCTTACTATTTAGCATAGCAGACCTACACTCCTTAATCACATAACTAGACACTCCAGCCACAAACTTACTCATACTAGCCCAATTATCAGCCACTAAGTCAGGAGCATACTTAGCTAATTGATTGACTTTAGACAGTACTCCCTAACAGTCATAAAGCCTTGTCACAGGTTCATAAACTCTTCTAACTTCACCTCCCTCATCTCCAAAGGGAAAAACTTATTCAAAAATGGATCTTGGAACTCTTACCAAGTTGTAGGGATAGCTCTCTCACCACTACCTTTTCTCCAAGCAACAACGCAGTCATAAGCAAGGCTTTTAAACATATACGTAGCCAACTCCACACTATGTTCCTCAGATACATGCATCACATGAGTAATCTTCCGCACCTTCTCTAAAAACAACCATGGATCCTCATCAGACTTAGACCCATAGAATTTCGGCAGATTCATCCGCATGAAGTCATTAATCTTAGAAGCAGCTAAATCATCTCCCTGCTACTGTGGAGCCGGGGCCGAGTTGGCCTGGATATTTATAGTAACAGCTTGGGCCAGTGCCTAAAAGGTTTCCCAAAATTCAGCATGAGACACATTTTCATTCAATAGGTCAGCGGGTTGAGGTTGTTGACCATCATTATTTCTTCTCGCTCGAGGTGGAGACATATTTCTGAAAGAGAAGATCATGAATCAATAGCAGAGAGAGACACTTTAAGTACAATAGACTTCTGAAAGAAAGAATCACACTTTTTCCTAAAATGTCTTGCAACCTCTTGCTCATAGATGTGGCGCGCTACACATTGATGATCAAGATTATACTTAACGCGGCTTGTCAGACTCCCTAGGACACCTTAAAACCTTAGGCTATGATATCATGTTTGTAACGCCCTGGAAAATGGGTCCCGGAGCGTCACACGGTGCTTGAGGCTATGAGTAGCCCCAAGCTAACCCTTTGATCCATTTTCATTCAGTTCAACACAAATCAATGGGGTTTCCATAAATAACCCTCAAATATTAATAGAGTAATCATCATCCAAGAATAAAAGAATTTCTAAAAGATAACAAAATACGACTTATTAGTCAACTCCCAACATCTATACTAGTCTGACAAGCCTCTAAGAAATTCAATAAAACCAGCGAGCTATTGAGACATGCCCCAACTGACTCATACTCAGTTATCAAATGTAAACGATTCCATGAAACCAACATCATACATTACTTTCTTAGAACATAAGGACTCACTACAACAGAGGATGTAGAACAGTGTGCCCAAAGATCACTTTTGAACCTGAAACTGAGCACCTGAACCTACATTCTGAGAAAATACAGCCCACATCCGAAGATGTGGGTCAGTACCATGGAAAGGAACCGAGTATATAGGGGTGTTTGCAGTTTTATAAACATCATCATCATAAATATTTATAAGACATATGCAGGAAGTATGAAAAACTCACATAGCCCGAAGAAAATCATCATAATCATGAGAGGATAAAATAAGTACAATAACACATGTGAGTCATCATATAATTTGTCAATCATTTTCAGTTCATCAATAATATCAATTCTCATAATGTAAATATCATTTAAATGTTTCTAAAGAATAACTTTCACAATTCCACTTTCAAATTACTTTACCATTCACCACAGACACAAGAAAACACACACACACTGGGAGATCTTATAACCGACATAAACCATGTGAGCTATATGGAGTCCAATGTACAACCCATGTTGGGGGGAGCCGTCCAATCCTTCCCATCGGAGTAGGACTATAGATATCAAATCCACACAAACTAGTGATCACTGTATAAATCAGCCTCAGGCTCAATCCTACGGGGGCACGTAGTTCTAGGGAAGTAAGGTCGCTTTATACCTCCCACTCAGTGCTAAAGATTTCTCCCAGACTTAGCTCAAATTATTTCAACGACAATCCACAACAAAACAATTTTAGTAATATATAAATATACATCGAGAGCCATCATGCTTCCCATCTATGAAAATCAACCACGTTGTGGATTTCTTTCACACTCGAGTTCAAAACAACTCCATTATGATCAAAAGGTCAAATCATTCAAAATATCTCAAATATTCAACATCAACGTGCTTATAACACACACTTTCTCAAAAAAATACAATTTCCAATGGGGATTCACGAACCAAATATCAATATCATGATAAATATCGTTCAAGATTCATGCTTTATATCTCCACCCATGTAAATTCATCTTTCAAAATTATAAATATAAAGATTTCATAATAATCATCATAACATATGGGTTCATACTTCAAATTCGTAAAAATCAAATAAAAATCATGCCTTTGTAAAGAAAATTACTTTTGGGCACAATAACAAAAGAGTGTTCTTGTTGAATAACCCCACATACCTTGAATGATGAACTTTAGATCGATACTCATTATTGAGATGTTAATCGTGCCTTTGAATGATGGTTCTTGGAGTTCTTGAACTAGAAACTTAGAATCTTGAATAAATTTGCAAAATTAATGGTGAACTTTAGAGGTTCTTGAAGTTGGATGTAGGAGCTTAGGGTTTTCTTTTTGAGGGAATTTGATGAAATATAACATATAATTCTTCTAATAGGATTTGATATAGGGTTTGGACGGATTTTGGATGAGGGGGAATGACCAAAACGCCCCTAAAAATCAAATAATTCTCGAATCTGTCCTTTGGTGGACTGTTTTGATAGTTTGAAGTAGATCAACCATAACGTTTTACTCCGATATCCAAATTTGATGAAACTAATTTCATTAGAAAGAGGACTCTCATATCTTTTTGTTGATATATAGTATCTCACCCAGATTATTGTGTTCGAGGAGTTATGATTGTTTGAAGTTGACTGAAAAATTTGCTTTTGGTAGGATGAAATAGATAGACCATAACTTTTTTCTCCGATAGACAAATTGGATGAAACCAACTTCATTGGAAAGAGGACTCGCAGAGATTTTCATTGTTATAGAGTAGATAACCTAGATCTTTATGTACAAGAAGTTATGATCGTTTAAAGTTGAAGAAAAAATACGCCAGGCCTCAGTACTTTTTCCTGCACATTTTATTGTTCACTACTATTTACGGTTCGATCAGAATGTTCATAACTCGTCGCTCGGGTGTCTGTTTTGGATGATCCCCATATTGTTTGAAAGCTTATTCGATACTCTACCCAATGGTGGGTCCTAATCTAAGACATTACACGTGGAAATTTATAATTCATTTTAGAAGATAGAACCCAACACGTTTACGCACAAAATTTCAACGAAAAATTTCTCGGGGTATTAAACTTACCCCCTATGTCTTGCTCTGTTTTCCAAGAAGCTTCCTAAATCAAATGGTGATTCTATTAAACCTTAGCTGAATAAATTTCCTTCATCGTCAATTTTTGAACATCTTGATTTAGAATTATGACTGGTTACTCCTCGTAAGCCAAGTCCTTATATATGAGAACTGAGTCCCACTTAATGATGTAGTACCCATCCCTATGGTACCTCTTGAGCATAGAGATATAAAATATCATATGGACTCCCGATAATCCAGATGGTAGAGCTAACCCATATTCAACTAGACCTATTTTTTGAAGAACCTCAAAAGGACCAATATATCAAGAGCTGGTCCTGCCCCTCTTGGAAAATCTCATGACTCTTTTCATGTGACAAACCTTAAGAAAAACTTTTTTGCCAACCTTAAAGTCCATTTCTCTTACCTTACGATCAGCATACTCTTTCTTCCTACTTTAGGTAACTAACGTGTAACGAACTGAGATTATCCTTGGGCATCACATAGTGCTTAGAACCACAAGTGATCCCAAGTTGACCCATGATATTGGCATAAATAGTGAGCAACTAAAATAAATATATATATTGATATAACATGACACCCAGCGATCCGTAATGAATATAACTAAATAATATATGAATTACTGAATGTACAAACTGACTGAAGTCCTCTAATAAGGAGAACTCATCACCTGCTAGCTAGAAGTTTTGAACTTCCTGACCATGATATCATGGCTACAACTGGTACTTACATTATAAAACAATGTAGCCACACAGATATATATGTAGTCAGTACTTATGGAATACACTGAGTAAGCAGAGGTGAATGCAGTAAGTAAAACTAAATTGATGCATAATCTTAAAACATGCATGGTAAGTGTAAGTAGACTTACCAAGATAATAAAATATATTGAAAGCTGAAATATCATAAAACATGAATAACAAACATAGTATGATAAGTTGGTGCGTTACTATACTCAGTTTCTGAAATTGTCTTTTCTATGGAATAAGTAAAACAGAAACCGAATATACTTTCAAAAGATGTAGGCTGTGTAAAAGAACTAACCTTGATCATAAGTAAAATTCAAAGATTAAATATCATAATGAATGACTTATAAATAAAATTTAAACAAAATCGGAGTCTTTATACTTAGTTTCTAAAATATGCTTTTACTATGCGAAACTCTTAGAACCTACATAAACCATATGCGCTAGTATGGAGTCCCACCTTCGACCCACATAGAAGAGGGTTATCCTACACTTGCAATCGAAATAGAACCTAAAGTGATCACTAAACCGAGCCTATATTGGGCAAGAAGGACACTATCCGATAAGACCCCTAAAACCTACGATGGCATATAGTTTTTAGGAAATAGGATGCGGTGATCCCATATTCCCCTCTCAGTGATAAATACTACTCGCCATATATATGTATATAAGTACTGTATGCTCATACTGATGAAAATCACCTTAAAATAATCAAATGGATTTATAAATCTAAAAACCAATCATGCTTCTGTGAAGAAATCATACTCATGAATAATTGTTTGAATCTCATATCATATCTGAGATCTTAAGGTCAAAACTAAAATGTGAATCACACTATAGTAATCTAAAATAGTAAATCTAAAATTTTTGCCAAGTGAAAGAATCATGATAAATTTATATTCTCTTATTTGTAAACTGATTGAATCATGCCGAAAATCATGTATATTCACCAACTCCTGGAAATTCATTGACATGACCCATACTAGATCCTTGTCATAATGGGCATCTCAAGTACAATAAGGACCGGGGATCACCCCGCTAACCCAATTTAACCAACCAACCACCATAACAAAATAAAAATAATAATTAAGTCCATGTCCATAACATAATGTACCCAAGTCCATAGTTTATCCATACAAAACCTCTAAAAGAAATTCAAGAATATTCAATCGGGACATGCCCTCGACCATAGCCAAAACCAATGTTCAAGTCTAAACCAATAAAGACATAAGAAAACTCAAAGCAATGGAGCCTTTCGAAGTATGGATTATCACCACTTTAAGTCAGCACAAGTTATTCTCGAGTCTAATCACTGAGTAGGAGGTGTAAGAATATGACCAATACCTGCATCGTGTAGGGAGACAACATCGAAGATAGTTAGATATTAGAGCATTAGCATGTAACTCAAGGATAAGTATAAAATAATACCAATAGTTCAAATCCAATCAACCAACACAATATATACATATACATATATACCATGTCGGGGTAGGGAACAAGATTAGCATAAACTTTGAAATCATTAACTTGGGATATGTAGCATAGTCGTCATAAAATAAGGCCCTCACGGGCTATATGGGCCTAGCTCTCCCCTAATTGGAAAGGCCCCAATGAGTATAACTGCACAAACCAGAGAATATCCAAACTTGTTTATGCTTTATGGGAGACTTAAACCTCCCAGCATAAATAAGGTGACTTAAGTACTAATACATGTATTATGGGGTACTCGAACCTCCTATTCACATATTTATTCAGGGCATTCAAACCATCCGGTCATAAAGGCACCCGTACCAGCTAGCGCGGTTTCTAGTGTTAGTCCTTTGGACACCACTTTCATGGCCCAGCTACACATCCTATTTTTAAAGCCCAATTTAAAACCATTATTTCACATACACAACCATTAGGCCAATTACTTACCAAAGGTACTTTGTTGGTGTCATCATACCAACACCACTAGCAAGCATACAATATACCATTACCATTATAAATCAACCCATCATTCATTTGACTTTGGGACTCGAACCCATTATCTAATAAAGACACTTGTTCAATTCAAAGTATCGGGACTCAAACCCATTGTCTAGTAAAGATATAAATCAATTTAATGTTTAGGGACTCAAATCCTTTTTAGCCAATTAAGCCATCAAGGTTACCATTTAAATCATTACATGACCAACAAGGACTTCACAATACCATTTACCAACCATACATATTCATTAGGCTAATTACTTTGTTAAAAATACCATTAACATGTGACTAGAAAGTTTAGGGACTCAAACCATTGTTTAGTAAAAACATAAATCAACTTAATATTTTGGGAATCAAATTCTTTTTAGCCAACCAAACCACCAAGGTTACCATTTAAATCATTACATGGACAATAAGGCCTTTACAATTCCATTTACCAACCATACATATTCATTAGGCGAATTCCTTTTGTTGAAAACACCATTAACATGTGACAAGTTTATTCTCTTAGGCATTTTCACAAACACTTTGAGGGCATACCATTAACAAGACCAAAACTAAAGTAAAAACCTTCAAGTTTAGGGTTAACCATGACCCAATAATTGAAATATAATTATGCAATACCCACATGTGTAAACCACCACAAAAAACATGTATAAACACAATTTAAACCAAGGGTATACCATACTCAACAATATGCATCAAAACCCCCAATATCGGTTTTTAAAACTACTATTAATGAATCATACAAAAAACTTTAAAATAAATAATTTTCAAGAAATAACAATGAGGGAAGAGTCACATGCCTTATTCAAAAAAATTAACGAAAGAAACTTGACCCTTGAGCCTCTAGATAAACACTTGATGGAACCCTTAGCCCGACCTGCAAGATAGAGTTTAGAGAGTGTTTTTGGAGTTTTTGATCTTTTAAAAGTATGTTATGAGAACCCACAACAGGTTATAAGACGTGAGGAATGAAGGGTTTTAGGGTGGGAAATATCCAAAATACCCTCAACTTAAAGGTAAAAACATGATCGCAGGAGGGTACGACCACACCACCCAAATTGTACCCCAACATACGAGTAGTACCCACCACTCGTGCCCTAGGAATCAACTTGAAATCCAACACTTTCAAATATTTGAGTTCCTAGACCAACTCATATACAATCATATGATTGGTACCCCCTCAATTCATACCCTAGTCAAAATCCTCTAGGATAGATATAGGACATCATACGATTTAGTAATATACCCTTCGCACCCTAGCTTATGACTAGTAAGATGTCCACTCGTACCTTAGACATAATGCAGCCCAAATCACACTGATCATCATACGAGTTGAGGACCCCTTAACCATAAAACATCATAAGACTAGTACCCGCAAGTCATATGATATCTAGTGAACTCGAAATCAAGAATTTCCTAAGGTTCAAAACTAGGGTGTTTCAATTCTCCTCTACTTGGATTATTCATCCTCAAATAATGGATAAAGGCAAGCACCAGTTAACACAGTGTTAACCATTAAACTAACCTTTAATCAAGTTAGAAAACAAAGACATAAAACATGGATATTAAAAACAACACATACCACAAGCACAAATTTCAAAAATAGGGAACAAATATGAATACTTGGACATCATGTCCTCTTTTGCTTCCCAAGTAGCTTCCTCAACCTTATGGTTCCTGTAAAGAACCTTTACCAAAGCCTCATCTATTGTGCGCAATCAATGAACTTGACGATCCAAGATCTCAATTGAAACTACTTCATAAGATATGGAATCCTAGATACCCAACCCTTCTATAGGAACAACTGATGAAGGATCATTCATATATTTTCTCAACATAGAGATATGGAAAACTGGATAAATGGAGCTTAAACCAGGAGGTAACTCCAACTCATAGGAAATATTTCCAATCGTATTTAAAACAAAGTACGGGTCATTATACGAAGGGTTTAACTTTCCTTCTTACCAAACTGCATTACTCCCTTCATAGGAGACACCTTCAAGAATACCCAATCACAACCCTTGAACTCCAACTCTCTATGCTTCACATACGCATAGGACTTTTGGTGACTTTGAGTAGCATTCAATCTATTACGAACCATCTTCACATTCTCTAAGGCTTTATGAACCAAATTGGGGCTAAAGATATACCTTCACCAACTTTATTTCACCAAATAGTAGAATAACATCTCCTACCATACAATGCCTCAAAAGGAGCCATACCGATGCTAGAGTGATAACTATTATTATATGCAAATTCAATCAAAGAAAAATGGTCAAACCATATCCTACCATAGTCAATCATGCAAGCATGAAGCATATCTTCAAATTTCTAAATTGTCCTCTCCGCTTGTCCATCCGACTGCAGGTGGAAAATGGTACTAAGGCATACCTTAGATCCTAAACCTTTTCAAAAAAACTTCCAAAAATGCAATGAGAATAGAGTACCACGATCTAATATGATAGAAACAGGAGCACCATACAAATTGACAAACTCCACGAGATATAACTTGGCATGATTCTCCTTCGAATAACTAGGCTTCACTAGTAAGAAGTGAGCAGAGTTGGTCATCCAATCCATAATGACCCAAATCAAATCACACTGATTTTGAGACCAAGGAAGACCGATAATCAAAATCCATATTAATCACCTCCCAATTCCATTCAGGAAACTCAATCTCTTGATACAAAACCTCGAGTCTCATGTGCTTAACCTTCACTTGCTAACACACTATACATTTAGCCACATAGTTAGCCACAATCCGCTTCATATTATTCCACCAAAAGAACTACTTAAGGTCATGATACATCTTAGTAGAACTAGGATGAATATATACGCTTTGGCCAAAGTCCTTTCCTTCAATCCATCAACATCAGGAACACATAACCTGCCTTGGTAACTCAAGATACCATCACAACCTATTGAAAAGTCAACAACCTTTTGCTGACCTATATTTTTTTTAATCTTCGTAAAATCTAGATCCAACATTTACTTTTAGTTTATATAAAAACCAAGAGACAACTGTGACACCTGATGCACAAAAAAGCCACCATTCTCGAAGTCCATACGACAAACTCCAAGACTAGTCGAATGGTGAATGTGCTTCACTAACTGCCACTTATCCTAATCCATATGATCTAACCTTCCCATGAAAAACATTCTAAGACAATCAACAACTACGTTAGCTTTAGCTAGATGGTTGTGAAGACTTATATCATAGTTTTTCATCTACTCAAGCCATCTTCTTTGCCTGAAATTTAACTCTTTCTAAATAAACACATACTGTAGGCTCTTATGATCGGAAAAGATATCAACATGAACCCATAGAGATAGTGATGCTAAATCTTCAACTCAAATACCATAGCTAACAACTCCAAATCATGGGTAGGGTAGTTTTTCTCATGAACTTTCAATTGCCTAGAAGCATAGGCCTCTATGCTACCATGCTGCATTAACACATAACTAAGACTAACATGATAAGCATCACAATACGTTACAAATCCCTCATTTCGCTTGGGTAAGGTCAAAATCTGAGCTGAATTCAACTTATCCTTCAACTACTCAAAACTACCCTCACACGTTCTTCTAGGTCAACTTAGTCAATGTGGTATCTATAGTCAAAAAACTTTCCACAAATCTCCTATAGTAACTGGCTAAATCTAAGAAGCTTTGAATATCGATTGGAGTCACAGGTCTAGGCCAATTCTTAACCACTGCAACTTTTGATGGATCAACCATGATCTCCTCACTAGAGATAATATGACCAAAAAAGTTATAGCCTTCAACCAAAGCTCACATGTAGAGAACTTGGTATACAAATGCTTATATTTTAAGGTCTGCAACACAACACAGAAGTGATCTATATGATCTTCCTAACTATAGAGTAGACCAAGATTTCATCAATGAAGACAATGACAAATGATTCCCGAAATAGATGAAAGACCCTATTCATCAAATCCATGAATGCCTCTGGGGAATTGGTCAACCCAAAATACATAACCAGGAACTTATAGTGACCATACCGGGTTCTGAAGGCAGTCATAGGGATATCCACTTCCCTAATATTAAGTTTATGATAACCTAACCTAAGATCAATCTTAAAGAAATACTTCACACCTTTCAGTTGATCAAACAAGTCGTTGATCCGAGGAAGAGGATATTTATTCTTTATAGTCACATTATTCAGCTGACAATAATCAATACACATTCGAAAGAAACCATCCTTCTTATGCAAGAACAACACTGGGGCACCCTAAGGAAACACACTAGGACGAATAAACCCTTTATCTAAGATATCCTTTAATTCCTCCTTAAGTTCCTTCAACTCAGCCGGAGTCATCCTATAACGAGGTATATAGATAAGATGAGGGTCCAAAATAAGATAAATACCAAAACCAATTTCCCTATCAGGAGGAACACCATAGAGATCATCAGGGAAAATCTCGAGAAACTTATTAACCACAGGGATAGATTCTGGAAAAGTACATTTCGAGTTAGAATCTTTAACCTGGATCAAATGATACAAACACCCTATGAAAATCAACTTTCAGTCTCTAAGATATAACAGAACCTCCCCTTAGGCACTAAAGGACCCTATTCGTATACAATAACTAGCTCATTAGCAGATTTAAACATGACCTTATAGGTCTAACAATCTAAGAAAGCATAACACTAATGCATCTAATCCATCCCCAATATGACATCAAAATCAACCATATCTAACTCTATTAAATCCATAAGATTTTATCTACTAGTAATAGATACCACACATACCCGATAGACTCTTTTCGCAAACATAGTGTCACCAATCAAGGTAGATACAAAAAAGGGATTAGAAATAAACTCACGACCAAGAAAAAATGCACAACTACAAATAGGGTCATATAAGAAAGAGTGGACCCTGGATCAAGAATACATATAATAGGAGAAAAGTTTTAACATACCCATAACGACATCGGGAGATGCCTCAAAATCCTTGTGAGAAGCCAGAGCTTATAATTGATTCCGTTTGGTTCCTGTATCAAAAGCAAAAATAGAGAAAGAAGTAACATCCTATGGTGTAGGAGTAGATGAAGAGGCAACCAAGACCATGCTAGCCCTAGAATCCATTCTAACACAATAGTCACACATCATGTGACCAATTTGACCATAATAAGAAAATCTATTCTTCCCTTCCTCAAAGAACCCATGATGCAACCGCCTATAAAAATTTATAAGTAAAGTGGGATGAAGCCGACTGAGCCCCACTAGCCTAAGATATGGCCCTCTATGCCCAGGACCTACCATCATGCTGAGACTGATAATTATCCGACAGCTTCGGGTAAGGAGCACTAGTTATTTAGAAATAACAAGAACTCTCTTACTTCGGGTAAGGAGCACTATCTGTTTAGAAAGAACAAGAACTCTCTTACTTTTTCCCTAGTCCACCATCTCCCCCATACTACTCAGAAGGCCTAATTTCTTTCCCTAGTCTCTCACTAAACTCTACTTACTTCTATTTCTCTTCCTCCACTTATTGTATGTAAACCACTAACCTAGAGTTATCCGTGTCCTTGATCAATAAAGAATCCTTACTCTCAAGGATCAACTCACGAGAGAGTCCCAAAGCAAACTAAGCATTTTAGCTCTCATTCTAGAAACCAAATTAGGAGCATACCAAGATAGCTAATAAAATTTCAAGCCATACTCCTTGAAAGACATCCTACCTAGCCTCAAATTAACAAACTCTTTTGCTTTAGCCTCTCTCAACTTCTAAGGAAAGAAATGGTCTAAAAATATACTACGGAAATTCTCTCACAAGGTAGAACCAGCATCTCATCCCCTCAACTGTTCCCACTCTTCGTAACACTAGTATTCCATATCTCTCAAATAATAAATAGCAAATTCAACACCTTCAACCTCTGAAGCATGCATGATACAAAAAATTTTCTCCATTTCATTAATAAAAAATTAACAATCCACTTAACCCTTTGTACCAAAAAACATAAGAGGCTGTAACCTCATAAATTGGCAAACCTCTATTGCCTCAAAAGATGGAGTAACAGGAACACCACGCTTAAACTGAGAAGCTACAAATTGAGTCAACAAAGTAATGAAGCGAAAAAACTCAAAATTCATACCTCTACTTGAGCTGACAAAGTAGGAGTATCGCCCTCAGGAGTAGGATCAGTGGGGACAGGTGGAACCTCATGAGGATAGTCAAATGCAGCAACCCTTGACTGGGTATGGACTCCATAGTTAGAACGTGTCCCATTAAAATTTCCCTTAATTGGAACAGAGGAGTTTGCATGAATATCAAATCTTCTTATAGGGGTGATTAGAAATACAAGCAAAAAGAAATCAAAAGAATCCAAGACCTTAGACTCTATAGCTCCAAATAAGACAACAAGAAACTAAAATATTCCTAAATGTCTCATATGCTCTCTATTATAAGTGTGGCATTCTACACACCCATAAAAGATACTCATTTTAACACGGCATTGTGGACACCCTACTGACCATAAACCTAGAGTTTGATATCAAATTAACATGACCTGGACCAGGTCCTTGTCATATAAGCATCTTAAGCCTAACAAGGCCCGGAGATCACCCCGCTATCCAATCCAACCGTCCAATAACCATACTAAAACCAAAATAATAACCAAGTCCATGTCCATACCATAAGGTACCGAAGTCCACTGTTTGTCCATACAAAGACTTTAATAGAAATATAAGAATATCTAGTTGAGACATGCCCCCGACCATTGCCAAAACCAATGTCCAAGTTTAACCAATAAAGATATAAGAAAACCCAAAGTAAGAAATGGAGACTTCCAAAGTATAAAAGCTCATCACTTCAAGTCAACACAAGCTGTTCCCGCATCCAATCACTGAGTAGGAAGTGTAAGAATATAACCAATACCTATATTGAATGGGGATACAATGTCAAGGATGATTATTTATTGAAGTGCTAGCATTTTACTCAAGGGTAATGATAAAATAATTCCAATAGTTTTAATCTAATCGACCAATGCATATAACCAATGCAATATATACTTATACTTATATATCATACCGGGATAAGGAAAAAGATTAGCATGAACTTTGAAATTATTAACGTGGGTTGTGTACCATAACTGTCATAAAATAAGGCACTCGAGAGCTATATGGGCCCATCTCTCCCCTAGCTGTAAGGGCCCTAGTGTGTGTAGCCGGACGAACTAGAGAATGTCCAAAACTGTATATGCCTATACGTGGGACTCGAACCTCCTGGCATAATCAAGGTGGCTTAAGTTCCAATACATGTATTATGGGGGACTCAAACCTCCCATTCACATATTTATTCGGGGGACACAAACCATAGCGCGATTTCCAGTGCTAGTACTTCAAACACCACTTTCACGAACCATCTTCACATCCCTCTTTTAAAGCCCAATTTAAACTCATCATTTCACATATACAACCATTAAGACAATTACTTATTATAGTCACTTCATTTGTATCATCATACCAACACTACTTGCAAGCGTACAATATGTCGATACCATTATCAATCATCCAATCATTCATTTGACTTTGGGACTCAAAATCCATTTTCTAACAAAGACACTTGTTCAATTCAAAGTTTAGGGACTCAAACCCATTGTCTAGTAAAGATGTAAATAAATTTAATCTTTAGGGACTCTACTCTTTTTAGCTAATTAAACCACCAAGGATATCGTTTAAATAATTACACGACCAAAAAGTCCTTTACAATACCATTTACCAACCATACATATTCATTAGGCTAATTCCTTAGTTCAAAACACCATTAACATGTGACTAGTTTATTCTTTTAGACATTTTTATGAATACTTTGAGGGTATACAATTACAAGGACCAAAACCAACGTAAAAACTTTTAAGTTTGATATTTTAAAAGTGTGTTATTAGAGTCTAAAATATGTTATAAGACATAGGGACTTTTGGGTTTTGGGGTGGGAAATATTCGAAATACCCTCAGCTTAAAAGCTAAAAATATGATCGCAGGAGGGTACGACAACACCATGCAAACTATACCCCAACATATGAATAGTACCCACTACTCGTACCCTAGGGATCAACTTGGACTCCAACAGTGTAACATACGAGTTCCTAGACCAACTCGTATCTAATTATACGATTGGTATCCCCCAAGACCGTAACCTTGGAAGAATCTTCTAGGGTAGACATAGGACATCATATGATTTAGTAATATACCCCTTGTACCCTAGCTTACGACCCGTAAAATGTCCACTCTTACCTTGGATAGAATGCAACCCAAACCACACTAATCATCATATGAGTTGAGGACATTAAACGGTACACACATCATAAGATTAGTTCCCACAAGTCATATGATGTCCAATGATCTCAAAATCAAGAATTTTCTAAGGGTCAAAACCAGGGTTTTACAATTCTCTTCCACTTTGATCACTCATCATTGAATGACTGATAAAGGCAAGCATAAACACGAGTTAACAGATTGTTACGCATCAAACTAAAGTTTAACCAAGTTAGAAAACAAAGACATAAAATAAGGATATTAAGAATAACACATACCTCAAGAAAGAATTTCCAAAATAGGGAACAAATATGGATACTTGGACTTCATGTCATCTTTCACTTTCCAAGTAGCTTCTTTAACATTATTGTTTATTCGAAGAACCTTTACCGAAGCCACATCCATTCTCCACAACTGAAGGACTTGCTGATCCAAGATCTCAACTGAAACTACTTCATAAGATAAGGAATCTGAGATGCCCAATCCTTCTAAGGAAACTACTGATAAAGGATCACCCACACATTTTCTCAACATAGAGACATGGAAAACTGGAGGAATGAATCTCATACTAGGAGGCAACTCCAACTCATAAGAAACATTGCCAACCTTCTTCAAAACCAAGTACGGGCCGACATACCTATGTCTTAACTTCCCCTTCATACCAAACCACATCATTCCCTTCATAGGAGACACCTTTAAGAATACCTAATCACCAACCTTTAACTCCAACTCCCTATACCTCACATCTACATTGGTCTTTTGGAAACTTTGAGTGACTTTCAATCTATTACAAATCACCTTCACCTTATTCAAGTCTTGGTGAACCAAATTAGGGCCAAACAACTTACCCTCACCAACTTTATACCACCCAATAAGAAGATAATATCTCCTACTATATAATGCTTCAAAGGGAGCTATACCGATGCTAAAGTGATAACTATTATTATAAGAAAATTCAATCAAGGAAAAATAGTCGAACAAACTACCACCATAATCAATCACAAAAGCATGAAGCATATCTTACAATGTCTGAATGGTCACCTCTGCTTGTCCATTCGACAGCGGGTAGAAAGTGGTACTAAGGCAAACTTTTGTTCATAGAACTTCCAAAAATGCGATAAGAATAGAGTACACAATTTGAAATTATAGAAACAAGAGCACCGTGCAACTTGACAAACTCTGCAAGATATAAATTGGCATAATCCTCCAGTGAATAACTAGACCTCACTGGTAAGAAGTAAGAAGACTTGGTCATCCGATCCATAATGACCCAAATCAAATCACACTGATTTTGAGACCAAGGAAGTCCTGCAATGAAATCAATATTAATCACCTCCCACTTTCATTCAGGCCACTCAATATGTTGATATAAACCCTCGGGGCTCATGTGTTAAACAGTCACTTATTAACACACCATACATATAGTCAGCCACATACCACTTCATATTGCTCCACTAATAGAACTCCTTAAGTTCATGGTATATATTTAGAGAACCAGGATAAATAGCATAACGAGATACATGCACTTTGGCCAAAGTTCTTCCCCTTAATCCATAGACATTGAGAATACATAACCTGCCTTGGTACCTCAAGATACCATCACCACCTATTGCAAAGTCAACAGCCTTTTACTGACCCACATTTCTCTTCATCTTCATCAAATCAGGATTCAACATTTGTTTTTTCCTTATCTCAACAACAAAAGATGACTGTGACACCTGATACACAAATACACCACCATTCACGAAATCTATGAGACAAACTCCAAGACTAGCCAAACAGAGAATGTCCTTCACCCACTCCCGCTTATCCGTATCCACATGAGCTAAACTCCCCATGGACAACCTACTAAGAGCATTAAAAACTATGTTAGCTTTACCTGGATGGTTGTGAAGACTCATATCATAGTCTTTCAATAACACAAGTCATATTTTTTCCTGATATTTAACTCTTTTTAAGTAAACACATACTATAGGCTCATATGATCAGAAAATATATCAACATGAACCCCATAGAGATAGTGATGTCAAATCTTCAATTCAAATACCACAGTTAAAAACTCCAAATCATGGGTAGGGTAGTTTTTCTCCTGACCTTTAAATTACCTAAAAGCATAGGGCACCACCCTACCATGTTGCATCAACACATAACCAAGACCAACATGAGAAGCATCACAACACACTAGAAAGCCATCAGTTCCCTAGGGCATGGTCAAAACTGTAGTTCAAGTTAACTTATCATTCATCTTCTTAAAACTACCCTCACACGCAGTCGACTATAAGAACTTAACCTTTTTTGGGGTCAACATAGTCAATGGGGAATCTATAGTCAAAAAACTTTTCACAAATCTTCTATAGTAACCGATTAAACCTAAGAAGCTCTAAATATAGGTTAGAGTCGCAAGTTTAGGTCACTTTTTCAGCACTGCAACCTTTTGTCGATCTACCATGGTCCACTAGCTCTAATTGCATGCCAATAAAAGTTATAGATTTTAACCAAAACTCATATTTTGAGAACTTAGAATACAAATATTGATCCTTTAAGGTCTTTAACTCAGCATAGAAGTGATCGACATTATCTGCCTCACTCTTAGAGTAATCCAAGATGTCATCAATGAAGATAATGACAAAAAATCTAGAAATTGATAGAAGACCCTCTTCATCAAATCCATAAATATCGTCGGGGCATTGGTCAACCCAAAAGACATAACAAGGAACTCATAAAGACCACACCTGGTCCTGAAGTCAGTCATAGTGATATCCACTTCCCTAATCATAAGTTGATGATAACCCATCCTAAGATCAATTTTAGAGAAATACTTTGCACCTTGAAGTTGATAAAATAAGTCATCGATCCTTGGAGGAGGATATTTATTCTTTATAGTGACCTTATTCAACTGACAAAAATCAATACACATCTGAAGGGAACCATCCTTCTTATGGATGAACAACAATGGGTCACCCCAAGGAGACATACTATAACAAATAAACCCTATATCTAAGAGATCCTTTACTTGTTCCTTAAGCTCCTTCGACTCAATCGAAGCCACCCTATAAGAAGGGATAGAGATAGAAAGAGTGTCCAAAATAAGATCAATACCAAAATCTATTTACCTTTTGGGAGGAACATCAGGGAGATCATCAGGGAAAACCTCAAGAAACTTATTAACCATAGGGATAGATTCTAGATAAGTACCTTTCAAGTTTAAATCTTTAACCCGGATCAAATGATATAAACACCCTTTTAAAATCAACTTTTGGGCTCTAAGATATGAGATAAACCTTTCCTTAGGCACTAAAGAATCCCTTTCCATACAATGACTTGCTGTAACACCCCAATTTTTTGAACCAAAATGCTACACGGTGCTTATGACCCTGAAGGACCATAAACTAACCCATGAGTGATATATTTATCTATACACTGCATAATATACTTATAAAATATGGAAAACATAAACAATAGGCATTAAGGTTCAGCTGAATAAAATATCTGACAAATCAAATATCCATATGGGGTAACAAATACCTAGAATAACTAAAGTTTGAAACAAATCTGAACTAAATCTAAAAGCCTCTAAATATTGTCTAAGTAAGGAGTTGAAGAAACATGTCTCCAACTAACTCCGTAAACTGAAAGATAACCAAAGAAAATAAATGAAGTGAAATCATACCGTCCTCGAATGAAGAGGACTCACAACAACTCTGTATACTAAAATATGACTGCTACTGCTGATCTAAAACTCATGGCTCTGAACTTATGGTGTAACATAAAAGAAAGAACCATAGCGCAAATGTGTCAGTACAACTTAAAGTACTGGGTATATGAGTGAGGTAGGCTATATACTAAAGGGCTTACATACATGAGCAATGCTGATTGTATGACTAATTTGAACGTGAGAGTGCAAACATGCAAACATAGTAACTAAGATCATGAATACGTGATATCTAGATCTGTATGGTAATACATAGTTTATTAATAACTAACATGACTAATACTGGAGTTTCTAATAACATGGGAGATTGTGTCTAACAGTTCTGAGTAAGATGGGACTACCTAAGTTCTGTATTGTAATTGAATTGACTGTATCTGATAGTCCTGGTATACTGACATCTGAAGAACTATCTGAGTCCTTTTACTGAGACTGGGATTGAAATTATGGGAGGTAGTTGCTTAACTGACATGCCTTAAATACGCTATAATAGCTAAGCTAGGGTCCAATTTGTGCCCTAATTTGAAGGGTGTCAATACTGCACCACTAGTAAGGACAAGTTGTGAGTGACCCTTTTCTGGCAGGTTACTCTAATAAGAATGGTGGACCCTGGTCTGACAGGTCAAATCACCTCATCAATCCTAATCTGACAAGTTAGGATATCTCAACCTACGCTGGCTACATAGTTCTGGAACACAAGGATGACTGCTAAGAATCTTACCCTTATCTGGAAGGTGAGTTCCCATTGTTGGGTTCACTCGGTGCTAACTTCTACTCCTATCTAAAGAGATTGAACATGATTAACTGACTGTACATGAACCGAGTAACTGACTTCTGTTGACTGAAAGAATAGTACTATTATCTGAGAATTAACTGAGATCATGAGATTTCTGAGATTTCCTAAGTCACATGACTGTTAGAGTTCTATAGATCATGGATTGAATAAGAGTATCGTGATAACATAACATGCTCTAGGCACACAGCTATCTTTTTCTGGTACAAGTACCCCCAGGACTCGATGGAAGGAAACTGACACACATAATTGACTTGATCATAAGAATAGAGTCCACAATTTGAAATATCATAAGTAGGGTATTTCATACTACACTTGGTTCTCAACATCTTATACATGGAAGGGGATGCACACAACATGTATATATTTACGTTGCTTTAATATCATGCTCATTCCATATCACAACAATAATACACAACAATAACGTGGAGTTCATGTGGAGTCATAAAGAATAGAACATGGGCTTTTCATTTAAGCGCTATTAAGTCATAAAAACATGGATTCTATCATGCTTGGAATTTTATCAAACACTTTACATGCATAACTTTGGGCATAGGTGTACTTATCAATTTGACAAGCTTCATCCATCCAAAATTTATGGGTTTTAACTAACCCACTCACCTGCTTCATGAAAGACACATCAAGATACAACCTTGAATCCAAACAACAATTATCAACATGAATATAGCCATAACAAAACAAGGAAATCACAATTTATAAATCAAAACATGAATCTTGAGATCCATGGATGAAAGGGACCCATGGATGAACACTATGCATACCTTAGTGATTGAATCCTGAAAGAGATCTAATATTTTTGAAGGTTCTTGTACAAATCCTTATGCTTTCTCTTGATTTTTATTGACTAGGGTTTAAACCCTTTGGGAGAGGATGTTCTTGTCCTTAAGGAGATGATCTTGAGAGAAAATCCTAATCTTGTGGTTGAGAGTGTATGAGAGAGCTTTTAGAGATGTTTAACTAAAAAGAATGGAAGATAATACTCTCCTTAAGGGTTATAAGTCATGGGAAGTAAAGAAAAGGATCAAAATAACCTTGAAAAAACGTTCCTCAATTGCTGGAAAAAATAACTGACGACATTCATGACAAGTTGTCAAGCTGGTGATAAGTCGTCACAAAATATCGTCACAAAAGGAAGAAATCTTGATTTTCTAGTTAAGGTTGACGACATTGGTGATAGGCCATCATGGGCGTGACGACTTATCACAAAATGTCATCACTGGGGGTGAAAATCCGTCCAGGGATAATGAAATTGGTGATAAGTTGTCACACTTGTCACAGCTTATCCAGAATGTTGTCACTCAGTTTCCCAGCCTGATATGATGGAGTAAAATGGGCATGACTCCTTGCTCCGATATCGAATTTAGGCAAAATTGGAATATTTGGAAATCTAATTTATTATATATCTTTTGGTGGGTCATGAGCTCAGAAATTCATAGCATAATGAGAGATATACTCATTTGAAGTTGACTATACGTATATCCTTCTCAAGAATTCAGTCGGTAAGGAAATGTTTTGATTCGTCTATTAGCTAGGACACATTTGATGCCTTAATATGTATCAATACTGATCATATCACTACCAAAGCACTAAAATTTATTACTCATGAGTTCGAAGCATGATCCTAAAATTGCCTGAACTTTTGGGGTAATACAATTCCCTCCTTGGGAACGTTCGTCCTCGAATGAGACTGACTGAGCTGAGATTACTAATGTACTGGCCTTACTTAAGGGATGGAACATCCGAAATATGGTGACATGATTGACCGAAATGATAAGCTACATATATATGAACATACTGAACATGTATATCTGATGCATAACTAATAAGATAAACTCATGCATATCTAATGCATGATTACGTGACTGAACTATTACATGTATGCATGATCCAATGCAATGACATTTAGTACCTAATTCATAAATATAATTTTGAACATGAAACTAAGCTTAAGAAGAACTATTACCTTGATCTTGATCTGAATTGGCAGAGAAGAGGTGAGGATACTCGATACATATATCTGCTTCTTCTTCCCAAGTAGCTCCCTCAATGGACTGGTTCTGCCAAAGAACTTTGACTAGAGGAACTTCTTTATTCCTCAATATACGGATCTGATAGTCTAATATTTCGATTGGAATCTCTTCATAAGAGAGGCTGTTTTGGATATCCATGCTCTGAGTAGGTACTACAACTGAAGGGTCACCTAAGCACTTCTTGAGCAAAGAGACATAGAAGACTAGATGAACTGAAGCTATATCTAGAGGCAATTCAAGCTCATAAGCTACCTTGCCTAAGCAACTGATAATTCTGAATGGTCCTTTCTGCTTGACCATCTATCTGAGGATGAAAAGCTGTACTGAGATGAACTTAGGTACCAAGACCCTTTTGGAATGCTTTCTAGAAGTGAGAGGTGAATTAGGTACCTCTGTCTGAGATAATAGATAGTAGAACACCATGTAATTTGACCAACTCCCTAATGTAGAGTTTTTCATAATCCTCGGCTAAATAGGAGGTATGGACTGGAAGGAAATGAGCTGACTTGGTCATCCTATCTACAATGACCCAAATTGAATTATGCTGATGATGAGTTCGAGGAAAGCTCGACACAAAGTCTATGTTCACTTTTTCCCACATCCCAGTAGGAATAGTGAATTCCTGTATGGAACCACTAGGATTCTAATGCTCTATCTTAACCTGCTAACATGTAGAGCACTTATCCATTAAAGCTTCAATATCTCTTTTTATCCTACTCCACCAATAGATCTCCCATAAGTCATGGTACATCTTAGTGTCCCCTGGATGAATAGAGTATCACGTACCACGTGCCTCTACAAGAACCCACTTTCTTAAGTCATCCACATCTGGAACACTTAGAAGACCATGACAACGAAGGATACCATCTCCCCTTGGGAGAAAACCTCAACCTTCTGATATTTGATTGACTCTTTTAGCTTGACAAGGCTAGGATACCTTTCTTGCTTTTCTTTCACCTTAGAAACTAGAGATGATTCTGAACTACTTTGAACACATACACCACCCTCTGAAGAATCAACTAAGCGAACAACTAGTCTTGCAAGCGGATGGATTTCCTAAGATATCTTCTTTTTGCTATCCTCAACATGAGAAACACTACCCATGGAGAGTCTACTGAGAGCATCGTCCACAATATTGGACTTTCCTGGAAGGTAAAGAACACTCATGTCATAATCTTTCAAAAGTTCTAACCACCTTCTCTGATGAAGATTGAGATCTTTCTGAGAAAATACATACTAGAGACTCTTATGATCTATGAAGACATCTACATGAACATCGTCTAGATAATGCCTCTAAATCTTTAAGGAAAATACTACGACTGCTAACTCCAGATCATGAGTAGGATAATTCTTCTTATAGGGCTTTAACTATGTGGAGGCATAGTCTATGACCTTACCATGATGCATTAGGAGACAACCTAGACCCACTCTAGATGCATCACAATACACTATGAATCCATCTAAACTATATGGAAGAGCTATATCTGGAGCTTAGGTTAGTCGAGTCTTCAACTCCTAAAAACTCTTCTCGCAAGAATCTGACCATTGAAACTTGACCTTTTTTTGAGTCCATCTGGACATAGGGGATGTAATAGAAGAAAATCTCTTAACAAACTGTCTATAATAGCTAACCAAACCCAAGAAACTCATAATATCTAATAAAGAGATAGGGCAAGGCTAATTTCTTACCGCTTTGGTCTTCTGAGGATCAACTCTAATGTCATCGCCGGAAATAATATGGCCAAGGAATGCTACTGACCTTAGCCAAAGCTTGCACTTACTAAATTTGGCAAATAGTTGGTAATATCTAAGGGTCTGAAGAATATTTCTAAGATGGTTGCATGATCGCGCTCTATTCGAGAATAGACCAGGATATCATCTATGAAGACTATGACAAATATGTCCAAGTACTACTTGAACACACAGTTCATCAAGTCCGTGAAAGTAGCTAGGGCATTGGTAAGACCAAAGGACATGACTAGAAACACGAAGTGACCATACCAAGTACTAAAAGCTATCTTCGGAATGTCATATTCTATAACTCTGAGATGATGATAGCCTGATCTGACGTCTATCTTAGAGAAATAACTGGCACTCTAAAGTTAGTCAAATAAGTCATCTATCCTAGGAAGAGGATACTTGTTCTTGACCATGACTTTATTGTGCTGATGGTAATCAATGCACATCTTGAGAGAACCATCTTTCTTATGCACGAATAAGACTGGTACGCCCCACGGGGAAATACTAGGTCTAGTGAATCCCTTATCTAAGAGATCCTTCAACTTTTCTTTTAGTTCTTTGAGTTCTGTTGGTGTATGTATAGTGGAAAAAAAATAGGCTGAGTATCTGGAATAAGGTCAATGCCGAAGTCTATTTCCCTTTTAGAAGGAATGCCTAGAAGATCTTCGGGAAACACGTTTGAATACTCATTTACAACTGGGACTAATTCGAGACTAGGAGATTTGAAACCAGAGTCTTTAACATAAACGAGATGATAAACACATCCCTTAGATATCATTTTCCTTGCCTGAAGGTAGGAAACAAGCTGACCCTGAAAGATAAATTATTACCATTCCACTCTAGGACAGACTCATTTGAGAACTGAAAATAAACTATCCTATTTCTGTAGTCGACTGTGTCTTAGCAGGAATAAAGCCAATCCATGCCGAGAATGACATCAAAATTAGTCATCTCTAACTCAACTAAATTTTCTGACATGGCTTTTTGAAATATCATAATCGGGCAGTTCCTGTATACCCACCGAGCTATGATAGTTTTACCCACTGGGGTAGAGATTGAAAAGGGCTCTGCTAAAATTTTGGGACTGATTCCGAAATCACCTGCTATATAAAGAGTAACAAAAGACAAGGATGCACCTGGATCTTGAAAAGCATAAACATGAACATGGAAAATATGCAATTTTCCTAATCCTGTCGCATCTGAAAGGCAAAGAGTCTGTTTGGGGGTTGTCCACTAGTAGCATTGGAAGTGGCACCCTGCTGATTTGGGCAACCGAACTGGGCTGTGGAATGATTCTGGTAACCCTGAGACCTTACTGCGAACACTCTCTAACCCTATGGCCTGGCTTGGCCCAACCAAAACAAATATCGCTATCAGCTCTACAAGTACCCTTATGATTCTTACTATAAGTCTGACACAAGGGGTTAGTTCTGGCACTGCTGACACTGCCCTGAGACTTAGAGCCTGGTGCTAGATCTTGGTTTCCATCTCTAAATTTAGGCACTGGGGCACTAGAGGAAGAAGGAGCTGGAACTATTGGCTTAGGAAGAAACTGCGAACAGTTTCCTCCTTCTGATTTGGGTTGAGCAAAATTGAAACTGCCCGACCTTGCTCTCTTGTGCTGCCTCTCCCTAGTCCTAATCTTATGCTCCTCTATTTGCTGAGCATGGGTCATGATCCTGGCAAAATTCATATCATTATTCAACATCGCAAACCTACACTCATTTTCCATGCTATCATTCACCCCTGATACGAACTTGCACAACTTAGCTCTGCTGTCTGCAACCACATAATGGGCATATCTGGCTAACTGAGTAAATATGATAGAGTAGTCTTTGATCGTTAATTTCCCTGATTAAGGTTGATGAACTCTAGAACTTTTGCTTCCTTTAGCTCTTGGGGAAAGAATCTATCTAAGAAAGTCGTGACAAATTTCTCTCACTCTATAGGACCTACATTCTCTAACCTCTCAGACTTCCACTATTTGTACCAAGTGTGAGCAACATCCTGTAATTAGTATGCCGCTAACTCGACACTCAGAGAAGAAGTAATTCCCATGATGTCTATGACCTTCTGGACTTGGTCACTAAATTTCTGGGGGTCTTCATCAGACTTAGACCAGAAGAAATATGGAGGGTTCATTCGATTAAAGTCCTGAATCCTAGCTGCAACTGAGTTAGCCACTGGATTGGCCAGAATAGCTAGTAGATGTTCATTTTAGGCAGCTACAGACTGAGCAAGAGTCGTAAATATGGTCTTGAACTCCGCATAAGAAACATGATCGCCTAAAGGTTCTTCGGGCTGAGGGGCTGACTAATTTCTTCTCTTAGGAGGCATGTTCTGAAATAAAGAGAAGAAGTAGATTAGACGGAGAGACTAACTTGTGGTTATGCTCACAGGCACGACATGAATACTGAAAGAGGGGAAACTATTATTAAGACATCTCATAGCCCCTTGGACATAAATGTGGCACGCAACACACCCATGTACAAGACTCTACTAGATGCGGCTTTCAGACTTCCTAGGACTCTATTGAATATTAGGCTCTGATACTAAGTTTGTGACACTCCAATTTTCTGAACCGGAATGCTACATAATTCTTATGACCCCGAAGGACCACAAGCTAACCCATGACTAATATCTTTATCTGTACACTGCAAAATATACATGTAAAATATGGAAAACATAAACAATAGGCCATAAGGTTAAAGTGAATAAAATATCTGACAAATTAAATATCCATATGGGGTAACAACTACCTAGAACAACTGAAGTCTGAAACAAATCCTAACTAAATCTGAAAGCTTCTAAATACTGTATGAGTAAGGAGTTAAAGGAACATGTCTCCAACTAACTCCGTAAACTGAAAGATAACCGAAGAAAATAAATGAAGTCAAATTATATCGTCCTCGAATGAAGAGGACTCACTGCAATTCTATACACTGAAATACAACAGCTACTGCTGATCTGGAACTCGTGGCTCTGAACCTATGGTGTGATATAAAAGAAAGCACCATAGCACAAATGCGTTAGTACAACTGAAAGTACTGAGTATACGGGTGAAGTAGGCTATATGCAAAAGGGCTTACTTGTACGAGTAGTGCTAACTGAATGACTAATATGAATATGAGAGTGCAAACATACAAACATAGTAACTGAGATCATGAATACATGATATCTAGATTTGTACGCTAATACATGGTTTCTTGATATCTAACATGACTAATACTGGAATTTCTGATAACATGGGTAACTGTGTCTGACAGTCTTGAGTCTAATAGGACTTCTTGAGTTCCATACTGTAATTGAATTAATTGTATCTGACAATCCTTGTATACTAAAATCTGAAGAACTATCTGAGTTCTTTTACCGAGACTGGGACTAAAACTGTAGGAGGTAGTTATTTAACTGACATGCCCCAAAAGCACTATAATAGCTAAGCTGGGGTCCAATCTGTGCCCTGATTGGAAGGGTGTCAATACCGCTCCACTGGTAAGGACAAGCTGTGAGTGATCCTTATCTAGCAGGTTACTCTAATGAGAATGGTGGGACCCTGGTCTGACAGGTCAAATCACCTTATCAACCCTAATCTGACAGGTTTAGATGTCTCAACCTACACTAGCTACATAGTTCTGAAATATAAGGATGACTGCTAAGAATCACACACTTATATGGAAGGTGAGTTCCCATCGTTGGGTTCACTCGGTGCTAACTTCTACTCCTATCTGAAGAGATTGAACATGATTAACTGACTGTACATGGACTGAGTAACTGACTTATATTGACTGACGGAATAGTACTATTATCTGAGAATTAACTGAGATCATGAGAATTCTAAGATTTCCTGAGTCACATGACTGTCTAAGTTCTATAGATAATGGCTTGACTAAGAGTATCGTGATAACAAGACATGGCTCAAGGAACACAACTATATTTTTTGGGTACGGGGACCCTCAGGACTTGATGGAAGTAAACTGACACACATGATTGACTTGATCATAAGAATAGAGTCCACAATTCATACTATCATAAGTAATGGATTTCATACTACACTTGGTTTCTCAATATCTTATACATGGAAGGGGAAGCGTACAACATGTATATACTCGCGTTGCTTCAATATCATGCTCATTCTATATCACAACAATAATACACAACAATAACGTGGAGTCATAAAGAATAGAACATGGGCTTGTCATTTAAGCACTATTAAGTCATAAAAACATGGATTCTATCATTCTTGGAATTTTATCAAATACCTTACATGCACAACTTTGGGAATAGGTGTACTTATCAATTTGACAATCTTAATCCATCCAAAATTCATGGGTTTCAACTAACCTACTCACATGCTTCTTGAAAAACTCATCAAGATACAACCTTGTATCCAAACAACAATCATCAATATGAATATAGTCATAACACAATAAGGAAATAACAATTTATAATTTAAAACATGATTCTTGAGCTCCATGGATGAAAGGGACCCATGGATAAACACTACGCATACCTTAGTGATTGAATCTTGAAAGAGATCTAATGTTTCTGGAGGTTCTTGAAGAAATCCTTAGGATTTCTCTTGATTTTTCTTAACTAGGGTTTAACCCCATTGGGAGAGAATGTTCTTGTTCTTGAGGAGATGATCTTGAGAGGAAACCCTAATCTTGTGGTTGAGAGTGTATGAGACAGCTTTTTGAGATGTTTATATAAAGAGAATGGAAGAAAATACGCTCCTTAAAGGATCGTAGGAAGTGAAGGAAAAGACCAAAATAGCTGACGACATTCGTGAAAAGTCGTCAAGCTGGTGATAAGTCGTCACAAAAAGGTAATATCTTGATTTTCTAGTTAAGGTTGATGACATTGGTAATAGGCCATCACGGGCATGATGACTTATCACCAAATCTCGTCACTGGGGGTGGAAATCTGCCCAGGGCTGACGACATTGGTAATAAGTCATCACGCTTGTGACGACTTATCACCAATGTCGTCACTCAGTTTCCCTGCCTAACATCCTGGAGTAAAATGGGCATAACTCCTTGCTCCGATATTGGATTTAGGCAAAATTGGTATCGTTGGAAAGCTAATTCAATCATTTATGTTTTTCTGGGTCATGATCTTATAAATTCATAGAATAAAGAGAGATATTCTAGTTTGAAGTTTACTATAACAATATCCTTCTCAAGAATTCAATTAGTAAGGAAATGTTTTGATTCGTGTATTAGCTAGGACACTTTTGAGGCCTTTATATGAATCAACCTTGATAATAGCACTACCAAAGCACTAAAATTTATTACTCATGAGTTCGAAGCATTATCCTAAAAAGTCTGAACTTTTGGGGTATTACATCGGCGCATTAAGGAATTTAAACATTACCTTACAGGTCTGACAATCTAAGAAGGCATAACACGAATGCATCCAATCCATCCCAATATGACATCAAAGGTTACCATACCTAACTATATAAAATCCACAAGAGTTTCTCTACCTCTAACAAATACCAGACACCCCCTATAGACTCTTTGAACAATCACAGTGTCAACAATCGAGGTAGATACAACAAAAGGATCAAAAATAAACTTAGGAGCAAAGTCAAAGTATGCATCTATGAATGGTTTCACAAAATAAAGAGTGGACCTTAGATAAAGTAAACAATACATATCATGGGAGAAAAGATTCAACATACCCATAATAACATAAAAAGATGCCTCAAAATCCTAGCGAGAAGTAAGAGCATATAACTAATTTTGAACAATGTTAGTATCAAAAGTAGAAACAGATACAGAAGTAGTGCCCTCTTGTGCAGGAGCAGATGAAGAGAAAATAGGGATGTTGTTAGGCCCAGAATCCATTCTAATATGATAGTCACGCTATATGTGACCAATCTGACCATAAAAAAAAATTATTCTTCCATTACTCTCAGAACCCATGGTGTGACCACCTATAAAATTTACATGGACGGTGGGATGGAGCTGACTGAGCCCCACTAGCTTAAGAGTGGCCACCCTATGCCTGGGACCCACCCTCATACTGAGACAGATGATCACCCAATGACTTTGAGTAAAGAGAACTAGTTGTGGAGAAATAAACAAAAATCCTTTATTTCTTCCTTGGCCACTTACCACCATCTCTACTATTCTGCCCAAAAAGGCCTAAATTTTTTCCTCTGCCTCTCACTAAACTTTGCCTGCTTCCTTTTCACCTCCTAAAAATTAATGCATGTACACCACCAACCTAGGGTTTTCTATGTCCTTGATCAAAAAAGAAGCCTTAGACTCAAGGATCAACTTACGAAAGAGTCCAAAAGAAAACTTACGCATTCTAGTCCTTATGCTACAGACCAACTAGGGAGCATACCTAGACAACTGATAAAATTTCAAGGAATACTTCATGTTAGACATCCTACCTTGCCTAAAATTCACAAACACTTTTGATTTTACCTTTCTCGACTCCTGAGGAAAGAAGCAGTCCAAAAATATATAAATAAATCCTTCCACAAGGAAAAAATAACATCATCTCCCCTCGATCGTTCCCACTATTTGTACCACTAGTATGCCACATATTTTAATTGATAAGCAAAAAATTTAACACCTTCAACATCTAAAGCCTACATGATATGAAAAATCTTCTCCATTTCATCAATGAAACTTTGAGGATCCTCATCAACCTTTGTACCAGTAAACATATGAGGATGCAACCTCATAATATTGCTAACCCTTATGGCCTCGGGAGATAGAGTAATAGGAATACCATGCTTAGATTGAGAAGCTACAAACTGAGTCAACAGAGTAACATAGTGACAAAATTCAGCATTTATAGCTTCCCCTTGAGGCATCTGAGTATGAGTATCACCCTTAGGATGAGGATTATTGGGGATAGTTATAACTTAGCGATGCTTGAACAAGTATGTACCCAAGAGGTAGAGTGTGTCCCATCAATATTGTCCCTAATTAGGATAGTGAAGTTTACATGAACATCAGATCTTCTTGGAGGCATAATTTGAAGGACAAGCAAACAGAAATCAAATGAATCCAAGACCATAGACTTTATAGCTTGAAATAAGATAACAAAAAAGTAAAACATTCTTAAATATCTTATAGCCTCTCTATTATAAGTGTGGTTCGCTACATACCTATAAAACAGAATTCATTTGACATGGCTTTGTGGACACCCAACTAACTATGAACCTAAGATTTGATACCAAATTGACATAACCAAAACCAAGGCCATGTCGTAATGGGCATCTCAAGCCTAACAAGGCCCAAAGATCACCCCTCTACCCAATCAAACTAACCAACAACCATAACAAAACCAAAATAATAAGTATATATCAATACCATAACATACCCAAGTTCACAGTTTGTCCATACAAAGCCTCTAAAAGAAATCCAAGATGATCAGGTTTGGACATATCTCGGCCACAGACAAAACCAATGTCCAAGTCCAAACCTATAAATATATAAGACAACTCAAAGCAAGAAATTGAGCCTTCCGAAGTTTGGAAGCTCACCACTTCAAGTAAACACCAGTTATTCCTGAGTCCAATCACTAAGTAGGAGGTGTAAGAATATTACCAATACCTGCATCACATGGGGATACTACATCAAAGATGGTTAGAGATTGGAGGGATTGCATGTAACTCAAGGACAATGATAAAATAATGCCAATGATTCAAATCCAATTAGAGAATGCATTTAACTAATGAAATATATTATAACGCCTCTAATCTTTGAACCGAAATATTACACGGTGCTCATGACCCCAAATGATCACAAGCTAAACAATGACTAATATTTGTACCTTTATACTACATAATATAACATGAAAATGTGGAAACATGTACTGAAATGCGATAAGGTTCAAATTTGAATAACATCTAATAAGAACAATGTCTGAAAATGGTATAAAAATACCAAAACAAATCTGAAATAATTGTCTGACATGCTATAGTCTGAAAGCCTCTTACTATACTGAATAAGGAGTTGAAGGAACATGTTTCCAACTAACTCTATCCAGAAATTGAACTCAAATAATAAATAAAGTAATAATCATATCATCCTAGAATAAGAAGGAATCACTGCAACTCTAAACATTGGAATGGTATAAGACACCATAGCACAAATGCGTCAGTACTTTGAATGTACTGGTATGCAAGTGAGGTAGGCTGATTGTAATAGGGTTCATATGCATGAATAATAATAGATGATTGACTATCATGAATGTGAGAATACATACATGCATACGTAACTATAACTGAACTTGTGGAGATACTGACTACTGAGTCTGAATACTGACAGCATGAGTGGATTGATACTGAGATACTGAATAGATGAATGACTATTTTTGACAGTTTGAATTGTGAAGAACTGGTCTGATTGAATGTATCTGATTGTATAAATATAAAAAATTAATCTGATTGACTGTATTTGACAGCCATAAATATGAAAAATTGATATGCTTAGCCATATCTGATAGTCATGAATGCGAATGCTGATAATATGAGTTTTGATAACTAATATAACCGATAACATAAGTGAATGTATTTGACAATCCTAAATATGGTGGAACTAGCTGAGTTCCATATTGGTGGGTGACTGGAGCTGACAGTCCTAAGTCTGAAGAATTATCTGAGTCCTATTACTAAAACTGAGAATGGGACTAAAACTAAGACTGTGGGAAGTAGTCATCTAACCAACATTTCCTGAATTTGAACTGGTGAGGTCCAACCTATAACCCCAACTGGAAGGGTGTCAATATCATGCCATGGGTAGAACAACATGTGAGTAAACCCTATTCTGTTTGGGAGATCTTTCCATCTGCCCTTGCTATAAGTTAAACTCAAATGATATTCATTAGCCCTATGTGTTGGGATATCTCAACCTACGCTAGCTACATAGTTCTAGAACTTAGGGATTGCTTCTAGGGATCTCAGTCCTATCTAGCGGGTAAGTCCCCATCCATAGGCTCACTCGATGCTAAATCCTACTCCTAACTGAAAGAAACTAAACTAATTTGACTGAGCTGAACTGATTAACTGAACTAAAGTGATTAGCTAAACTGATGCTAGTAGGATTGTTTAGCGGAGCTAAACTGAGTTTACTAAGTTTCGTTGACTGACGAAATATACTGATGTCTGAGAATTGACTGAGATTACTATAGTTATTGAGATTTTACTTGGAATACTATTGAAATTCTAATTTCTATCTGAATAAGTCTGAACTTTACTAGCTGATGAGGTTACTGAGGTTCTGAACTGAATACTTACTAAGACATGATAACTAGCTGAGATGACTGAGATAACTGGACGATTGAGAATATTGAGACTACTTAGATTTCTGAGTTTTCCTGAGTCACATGACTGATTGAATTCAATGGATCATGGCTTAAGTGAGAGTATTCTGATAACATGACATGGCTCTAGGAACACAACTATATTTTTTGGGTATGAGTACCCCCAAGACTCGTTGGAAGGAAACTGAAAAACATGAATTTCTTGAATGCATGACCAACATCAATAATCCACAATATCATAACTTAGGGAATTTCCTGAAGTACATAGTTATCATACATCTTTTACATAAGTAGGAGTTTTGCAAGTAAGTATAGCATAATCTCATAAGACTAGTTCATGAATAATCCAACAACATTTACAAGAAACAATATCAACATGAAAATCATTGTAACATAGGGGCATATCATGAATCCTTCACTTAGTAACAATTTAGCTATATTGCATGATATGTAGTTTCTTAGGCATTTCATCAAGCACCTTACATAAACAATTTTGGGCATAGGTATATTTATCAATATAATAATATTAATCCATCCAAAATTCATGGGTTACAACAATCTTACTCATATCCTTTATCAAAAATATAACAAGATACAACCTTGAACTCAAACAATAATCATCAACATTAATATAGCCATAACACAACAAGAAAATCATAATTTATAATTTAAAACATGATTCTTGAGCTCCATGGATGAAAGGGATACATGGATGAATACTACGCATACCTTAGATGGAAGATACGTGAAAATTAATGGTGAAATCCTTTGAATCTTGAAGCTCCTATGAAAACCCTATGGAGTTCTTGAGAGAATTTTGAGAAAATAAAGAATGATATGGTTGGATTGGGGCTAATTTCCATGTTTATGGAATATATAAGGGTTGGAAGATGATCGAAATACCCCTTTAGATACATCTTTTAATTTCTGTGAAAATTTCCTAATTTGGGCCCCTGGGCGACGCGGAGATATTACTTTGCCACTTATTTGCAACCTGGAAACTTACCACAACGTGATGGAATTTTTGATAGACACTGGAAATTGACAAACATCATTTTGGCTTATGGCGCGATGTGCCACTGACTGAAATGACACTGCTAAAACTTTAAATCGCCATAACTTCTTCACCGGGTGTCCATTTTAGGTGAATTTGGTATCAATGGAAAGATTATTCAATTATCTACAATTTGGAGGGTTTAAATCTGCCAAAATACCACCTTTAAACCAATTTATTCTAGTTTAAAGATGACCTATGTGAAATCATACATGAAAACTTGGTGGATTCAAAAGTTCTTAGCTTGGCTTACTCTAAGTGACTATTATGAACATGCTTAACACATCATAAGTTCTATTATCACTATGATACTCATCATAATTCATGTACTAAAATATGAATCATAAGATAGGAGGTTTCATGTGTAGGAATAATGGTTTATTTACTAGCTTAGAATTATACGGGGTATTATAATATCTCCCCCTTAGGAATATTCGTCCTCGAATGAGACTTACTAGGACGGGAGAGATGATAAACTAAAGTACATACAAGACATACTCTATTGAAATATGATTTCTTGACTAACATGACTGATAAGATGAATACATATCGTATGGAACATACATATCTGATGTATTGATAACTAATTCATGAATGCACAACTGAGCATTATGATAGACTGAGTTTTCTCAAAATAAGAGTGTGTATCTGATGCATAACTAATAAGTTGAATCCATTCATATCTGATGCATGATTATACGACTGACATGATACATGAATGCATGACGGAAAGCATTGATAAGCTGATCACGCATGTCTGACACATGAATATAAGACTAAACGGGCTTAGTAACATGCAACTAAACATACAATGGTAAAGATACCAAGTTTGAACTGAAACTAAGCATGGGATTGAATACTAAGTTGGTAATGAAATTGGACATAATAACTGAGTTATTTTTCTCAAATTGAGGATTTATATCTGATGCATAATTACTTAACTGAACTGATATACTAATGTATGACTGAAATATACAAGGGCACTTATTATTAAGTTTGTAATGAAAATTTGATACCAAGTTCATAATGGTAGCATGAACATGGAACTGAGTAGGTTCAAGAAAATCATTATGGAAATTGAAAAATACAAGATGAACCTATGATTATGCTAGATGTATGTATGTATGGGCTTATGAGAACATGACTGATGCTGGAACGTGATGAATGAACTGAATTTTATGAACTGAACTGAGTCTTGAACACATAATGTACAGCTGAGGATGGATCTTAAGGGTTAAATTATGAGTACCCCCACTCCTAAACTAGATTTATTATGTAAGAGAGAATGGAATGCTTATGTTTGAAAAGTTCGGGGAATTATAGTGTATCTCCCCCTTGGAACCCTAGATCCTTTAAAAAATACTGACTTGGCTGAGATACTGAGGGAAACTAAGGCAATGTGCAAGGCACCTAGGAACTGAATTATGACTGACTATATGAGTTCTGAAACTGAGGGATGATACATAAACTGAGTTGATTACTAAACTAAAGCATATATTATGACTAAGACTGTAACTAGGATCCATACTGAAACTAGATACTGGGTCTTGAGAACTGAGTACTGATAGATGAAGGTTAGGATGATACTAAAATTCTTGATTATGAGTATGAGTATTGATTACAGAAATTGTAACTGAGTTATGATAGTTGCACAATGAAGGCTGACATAAGTCAAGGCTCTGAAATTTCCCAATTTCTAAATACTACCTCTTGCTATCCATTTACTTGTACACTTATTATGACATTCAAGCCTATCTTCATAACTACATACTCGTGTAAAAAAGCATGCAACAACCTTCTTTTAATATGAATCATTCACTCTCGTATTTAAGAAACTACTCATCGCTCTACTACACTATTTTCATAAAGAGAGCTCACTAGAGGGGTGAAACTAGGAGGATCTGAAACATGAATAGACACTTAACTGAACTTGGCACTTGATTGAAGTCTTAGGGATAGAATATAAATACCATGTCTGTACCAAAAAGTCTAAATTAAGGATATGCATGACATAGTCTGAATTTAACTGATCAGTAGGGATGTAGCATGAGTCATCGAAGCTGAGTTTTCTGTAAAACATGATATGCATACATGAGTCATGAGCTACATGACCTGAATTTGGAGTTTCTATTTTCATGGGACATGATCTGCATTACTGAGGGGAATAGAACTGAACCCCTTCTGCTGGGAACTAGAATCATATATGATTCTATGAAAAGCGTGTGAATATAATCTAGGTTCATGGAACTGAGATGTGAAGAATACATAAGCATCACTCTGAATGGAGTATGAAACTATACACTAAGATAAAAATGGGTTAGCAATCGTCTTCTCTAACTGCTTTTCTATACATACTGGTACTACTACTAAAATCTGAGAGCTTGACTTAGGTACTTGATTTACCATCTCCTCCTTGGATTTAAGCCATCATCATAAGTCTGCGAATACTAAAATAATCTCTAAACTGAACTACAATCATCATTACATACTTACACTCTGATCGATACATGCTCACCTTGCTAAACACATCGTCTACCTGTGTTTTCTTACATACTACTAATATCACATTCTCACCTTCATGATTAATTTTAAGTCAATAAACTTAAATTTCTAACTCACACTGTTCAAGCCAACAAATTTATTCTAGCATATCCATCCCCATGAATACATAGTCTGATCAATCTGGATAATATTATCCCAACTTAATTACTGCTAAACCCCTTGGTTCATGCTTCTAACTCTAGTCATATGCTATCATAGGATTCTAAGAAGGTATCTAGTGGAATATCTAAATCTAGATTCAAGAATGAGTTCTCATGTTCATGAATAAAATCTATACAACGTTGGGACATAACTAAATAGATGGGATACTGTTGAGCATATGGGAAATCCCATAGCAGCCTGTAGGGACTGTCTAAGAAATCCCTATCTTTAAGACTTGAGATTCACTATCTTTGTTACCTTAATAGTAATGAAAAGTTGACATGAGGAGAGCATGATGTGAAGCTACATGGGTTCCTTAGAGAACCTTGCTATAGCACGATCTAAGACATGATGTTCCTAAAACATCTCATAGCGTCCTGCACATAAGTGTGGTCACAACATACATATGTGTAAAACTCTACTAGATGCGGCCTTCAGACTTCTTAGGACTCTATTGAAACATAAGCTCTGATACCAAGTTTATAATGCCACAAATCTCTAAATCAGAACATTACACAGTGCTTAAAACCCCAGAGGACCACAAGCTAACCCATGACTGATATTTGTACCTATATACTGCATAATATAATATGAAAATGCGGAATCATGTACTGAAAGGCATAAGGTTCAAATATGAATAAACATCTGATAAGAACAATATCTAAAAGTGGTATAAAAATACCAAAACAAATTTAAAATAACTATCTGACATACTATAGTCTGAAAGCCTCTAACTGTGCTAAATAAGGAGTTGAAGGAACATGTCTCCAACTAAATCCATCTAGCAATTGAATTGAAGTAATAAATAAAGTAATAATCATATCATCCTCAAATGAGAAGGACTCACTGAAACTCTGTACACTTATATACTACTGCTGATCTGGAGCTCGTGCTACTAAACCTGTGGTATAAGACACCATAGCGTAAATGTGTCAGTACTTTGAATATACTGGTATGCAAGTGAGGTAGGCTAAATGAAATAGGGTTCATATGCATGAATAATAATAGCTGACTGACTATCATGAACATGAGAATACATACATATATACGTAACTATAACTAAACTCATGGAGATACTGACCACTAAGTCTGAATACTGATAACATGAGTGTACTGATATTGAGCTACTAAATAGATGAATGACTATTTTTGACAGTTCAAATTATGAAGAAATGGTCTGATTTACTATATTTGATAGTCTAATTATAAAAAATTAATCTGATTGATTGTATTTAACAGCCATGAATATGAAGAACGGATGTGCTTGACAGTATCTGACAGTTATGAATGTGAATACTGTTAATATGAGTTTTATTAATTGATATAATCGATAACATGAGTGAATGTATTTGACAATCCTGAATATGGTGGAACTAGCTGAGTTCCGTATTACTGGGTGACTGTAGCTGACAGTCCTAAGTCTGAAGAACTATCTGAGTTCTATTACTAAAACTGAGAATGAGACTGAAACCGAGACTATGGGAAGTAGTCATCTAATCGACATACCCCGAATCTGAACTGGTGGGGTCCAACCTATAACCCCAGCTAGAAGGGTGTCAATATCATGCCATCGGTAGAGACAACATATGAGTAAGCCTTATTTTGTTTAGGAGATCTTTCCATCTGCCCGTGCTATAAGGTAAACTCAAATGAGATTCATTAGCCCTATGTGTAGGGATATCTCTACCTACACTGGCTACGTAGTTCTGGAACTTAGGGATTACTTCTAGGGATCTCAGTCCTATCTAGCGGGTGAGTCCCCATCCCTAGGCTCACTCGATGCTGAATCATACTCCCAACTGAAAGACACTAAACTGATTAGCTGAGCTAAACTGATTAACTGAACTGAAGTGATTAGCTGAGCTGATGTTAGTGGGATTATTTAGTCGAGCTAAACTGAGTTTACTAAGTTTCGTTGATAGACGGAATATACTGATGTCTGAGGATTGACTGAGAGTACTGTAGTTATTGATATTTTACTTAGAATACTTCTGAATTCTAATTTCTATCTAAATAAGGCTGAACTTTACTAGCTAATGAGGTTACTGAGGTTCTGAACTGAATACTTACTGAGACATGATAACTAGCTGAGATTACTAAGATTGCTGAACTACTGAGACTATTGAGACTATTGAGATTTCTGAGTTTTCCTGAGTCATATGACTGACTGAATTCTATGGATCATGGCTTGACTGAGAGTATCGTGATAACATGACATGGCTCTAGGTACATAACTATATTTTTTGGGTATGAGTACCCCCACGACTCGATGGAAGGAAACTGACAAACATGAATTTCTTGAATGAATGACCAACATCAACAATCCATAATATCATAACTTAGGGAATTGTATGAAGTACATGGTTATCTTATATGTTTTACATAAGTAGGATTTTTTCAAGTATAGCATCATCTCATAACACTAGTTCATGAATAATCCAACAACATTTACATGACACAATATCAACATGAAAATCATTGGAACATAGGGGCATATCATGAATCCTTCAGTTAGTCACAATTAAGCTATATTGCATGATATGTAGTTTCTTAGACAATTCGTCAAGCACCTTACATGCACAATTTTGGGCATAGGAATATTTATCAACATAACAATCTTAATCCATCCAAAACTCATGGGTTATAACTATCCTACTCATATGCTTCATGAAAACATAACAAGATACAACCTTAAACTCAAACAATAATCATCAACATGAATATTGACATAACAAAACAAAAAAATCACATTTTATAATTTAAAACATGATTCTTGAGCTCCATGGATAAAAGGGATATGTGGATGAACACTATGCATACCTTAGATGGAAGATCCATGAAAATTAACGGTGAAATCCTTTAAATTTTGAAGCTCCTATGAAAATCCTATGGAGTTTTTGAGTGAATTTTGAGAAAAGAGAGTATGATGTGGTTGGATTGGGGCTAATTTCCGTATTTATGGAATATATAGGGGTGGGAAGATGACCCAAATTCCCCTCTAGATGCGTCTTTTAATTTTTATGAAAATTTCCCAATTCGGGCCCCTGGTGCGACACAGAGATATCACTTTGCGACCTAGACACTCACCGAAATATGGTGGAATCGCAGAGAGACACTGGAAATTGACAAACGTCATTTTGGCTTATGGTGTGACGGACCACTGACTGAAATGACGTTGCTGAAACTTTAAATCGCTATAACTTCTTTACCGGGTGTTCGTTTTAAGAAACTTTGGTATCGACGGAACGCTTATTGAATTCTCTACAATTTGGAGGGTATAACTCTGCCAAAATACCACCTATAAACTAAGTTATTCTCGTTCAAATATGACCTATGTGAAATCACACATGAAAACTTAGTGGATTCAAAAGTTCTTATCTTGGCTTACTCTAAGTGACTCTTATGAACATGCTTAACACATCATAAGCTCTATTATCACTAGGATACTCATCCTAATTCATGTACTTGAATATGAATCACAGGATAGGAGGTTTCATGCGTAGGAACAATGGTTCATTTACTAACTTAGAATTATACTAGGTATTACATATATATATATAGATATATACCATGTCGGGGTAGGCAACGAGATTAGCATGAACTTTGAAATCATTAACCAAGGCTATGTAGCAAATCCTTCATAAAACAATACACCTATAGGCTATATGGGTACATCTCACCCCTAGCTGGAAGGACCCTAGTGTGTGTAGCTGACAAACCAGAGAGTATCCAAAACTGTATATGCCTGTATGAGTGACTCAAACCTCCCAGCATAATCAAGGTGACTTAAGAACCAATACATGTATTATGGGGGACTCGAACCTCCCATTCACATATTCTTTAGGGGACTCAAACCACTCAGTCACAAAGACACCCGCTAGCCAATTTTTAGTGTTTGTCCATTATACACCACTTTCATGGCCCAAATACACATCCTGCTTGTAAAGACTAATTTGAAACTATTATTTCAAATACACAACAATCAATCCAATTACTTACCCAAGGTAGTTCGTTGGTATCATCATACCAACACCACTTGGAAGATTACAACATGCCATTACCTTTAACAATCAACCAATCATTCATTTGATGTTGGGATTCAAACCCATTGTCTAACAAAGGCGCTTGTTCAATTCAAAGGTTAGGGCTCGGACCCATTTTCTAGTAATGACATAAATAAATTTAAAGTTTAGGGACTCAAACCCTTTTTAGATAATTAAACCACAAAGGTTACCATTTAAATCATTACACTAACAACAAGGCCTTTATAAAACAATTAACCAACCATATATATTCTTTAGGCTAATGCCTTAGTTCAAAATACCATTAACATGTGACTAGTTTATTCTCTTAGGAATTTTCTCAAACACTTTGAGGGAATACCATTACCAAGACCAATACAAAAGTATAATACTTCAAGTTTAGGCTTAACCATGACCCAATCATTAAACCATAATTACCCAAAATCCACATATTCAAACCATCACAAAAAACATTTATAAACATAATTTAAACATAGGGTATACCATACTTAACAATATACATTAAAACCCCAAATATTGGTTTTCCAAACCACCATTAATGAATCATAAAAAAACTTTAAAACTCATAATTTACATGAAATTAATGAGGGAAGAGTTACATACCTTATTCACGAAGATTCACGGAAGAAAATTGACCCTTGAGTCTCTAGATGAACACCTAAAGAAAACCCTATCCCGATCTTCAAGAGAGAGTTTAAAGAGTGTTTTTAGAGTGTTTGATCTTTTAAAAGTGTATTATGAGAGGCCACAACATTTTATAAGACATGGGGACTTAGGGTTTTGGGGTGGAAAATGTCCAGAATACCCTCAGCTTAAAATCTAAAGACATGATTGCAGGAGGGTACCACTACACCACCTAAACCATACCCCAACATATGAGTAGTACCCACCACTGGTACTTAGGAATCAACTTAGACTTCAATATTTTCCAACATACGAGTTCCTAGACCAACTCGTATCCAATCATACAATTGGAACCCCACCCCAAAATCATACCCTAGGCAGAATCCTATAGGATAGAAATAGGACATCATATGATTTAGTACGATACCCTTTGTATCCTACCTTACGACTAGTAAGATGTACACTCATACCTTGGACAGAATGCAACCCAAATCACCCTAATCATCATATTAGTTGAGGACCCCTAAACTATATCACATCATAAGACAAGTACCCACAAGTAATATGATGTCCAGTGAGTTCAAAATTAAGAATTTTATAAGGATCAAAATAAAGGTGTTTCAATTCTCCCTCACTTGGATCATTCATTCTCAAATATCAGGTAAAGGCAAGCATGAGTTAAGATATTGTTAACTATCAAACTAACCTTAAAACAAGTTAGAAAACAAAGACATAAAACAAAGATATTAAGAAAAATACATACCTCAAGCACAAATTTCTAGAACGGGGAACAAAATCGATACTTAGACTTAATGTCCTCTTCCGCTTCCCAAGTAGCTTCCTCAACCTTATGGTTCTTCTAAATAGCCTTTACCAAAGCCACATACTTTGTCTGCAACTGGCAGACTTGACAATCCAATATCTTAAATGGTACTAGTTCATAAGATATGGAATCCAAGATACCCAACACTTCAAAAGAAATAACCGATAAAGGATCACCATCACATTTTCTCAACATAGAGATATGGAAAACCGGATGAATGGAGATCAAACTAGGAGGCAACTCCAAGTTATAAGCAACATTGCTAACCCTATTCAAAACACTATACGGGCCAACATACCTAGCAATTAAATTTCTTTCTTACCAAATAGTATTACTCCCTTCATCGGAGATATCTTTAAGAATACCCAATCGCTAACTTTGAAATCTAACTCCATATGCCTCACATCCGTATAAGACTTTTTGTGACATTGAGTGGGTGTCAATCTATTATGAATCATCTTCATAATGTTACAAAAGGAGCCATACCAATGCTACAATGATAACTATTATTATATGCAAATTCAATCAAAGGCAAATGGTCGAACCAACTACCACCATAATTAATCACGCAAGTACGAAGCATATCTTCAAATGTATGAATTATCCTCTCCGCTTGTCCATCCGACTGTGGGTGGAAAATGGTAATAAAGCAAACCTTAGTTCCCAAACCTTTCCGAAATATCTTCCAAAAATGTGATGAGAATAGAGTACCACAATCTAATATGATAGAAACAGGAGTACCATGCAACTTGACAATCTCTGCGAAATATAACTTGGAATAATCCTTCTTTGAATAACTAGGCCTCACCGATAAGAAATGACCAGACTTGGTCATCCTAGCCACAATAACCCAAATTGAGACTGAGGAAGACCGGTAATGAAATTCATATTAATCACCTCCCACTTCCATTCAGGAAACTCAATACAAACCCTTGAGTCTCATGTGTTAAACCTTCACTTGTTTACACACCATATACTTAGCCATATTTTGATTCACATTATTCCACCAATAGAACACCTTAAGGTCATGATATATCTTTGTAGAACTAGGATGAATAGCATAATGAGATACATGTGCTTCATCCAAAATCCTTTACTTCAATCTATTAACATCAGAAACACATAACCTACCTTGGTACCTCAAGATACCATCTCCACCTATTGTAAAGTCAACAACCTTTTGCTGAACCATATTTCTCTTAATCTTCATCAAATCAGGATCCAACATTTTTTTTCATTTATATCAAAAATATAAGACAACTGTGACACCTGATGCACAAACACACCACCATTATCGAAGTCCATGAGACAAACTCCAAGACTAGCCGAATGGTGAATGTGCTTCACTAACTACCACTTATCCTTATCCACATGAGCTAAGCTTCCCATGGAAAACTTAATAAGACAATTAATAACTATGTTAGCCTTACCTTGATGGTAGTGAAGACTTATATAGTAGTTTTTTAGCTACTTAAGCCACCTCATTTTCCTAAAATTTAACTCTTTCTGAGTAAGTACATACTGTAGGCTCTTATGATCATAAAATAACATGAAACCCATAGAGATAGGGACACTAAATGTTCAACTCAAATACCATAGCTAACAACTCCAACAATACATTACTATGACCCAATCATTAAAATGCAATTACCCAACACCCACATATGCAAACCATCACCAAAAACATGTATAAACATAATTTAAACAAAGAGTAAACCATATTCAATAATATGCAATAAAACCCTAAATATTGGTTTTCAAAACCACAATTAATGAATCATAAAAATACTTTAAAACATATGATTTTCATGTACTAACAAGGAGGTAAGAGTTACATGACTTATTCATAAATATTCACGAAAGAAACTTGACCCTTGAGCCTTTAGTTAAACTATTGAATAAACTCTGGCCCAATCTTCAAGAGAGCATTTAGAGAGTATTTTTAGAGTGATTGGTATTTTAAAAGTGTGTTCTAAAAGGCCACAACATGTTATAAGATTTGGGTATTTGAGGGTTTTTGGGTGGGAAATGTCTGGAATACCATCAATTTAAAAGATGAAAACATGATTATAGGAGGGTACGACCACACCACCCAATTCATACCCCAACATACGAGTGGTACCCACCACTCATACACTAGGCATCAACTTTTACTCCAATGCTGTCTAGCATACAAGTTCCTATACCAACTCGTATCCAATCATATGATAAGTACCCCCCTGAACTGTACCCTAGGCAGAATCCTCTAGGCTAGACATAGGACATCATACGTTTTAGTACTATGCCTCTTTTACCCTAAATTTTGACTTGTAAGATTTCTAATCATACCTTGAAAATAATACAACCTGAACCACACTTCTCATCATATGAGTTGATGACCCTAAATCGTACCCATATTATATGACTATTACCCACAAGTTGTATGATATCTAGTGAGCTCAAAATTAAGAATTTTTTGAGGGTTAAAATAAGGGTGTTTCATTCATTTTAAAATACTAAAATTCATCTCATAATAACAACTATGTAAGTAAAATAACATGATTTAAGGTAACTCTGTATGATAACTAAACTTTAAATCTCATAATAGTGTTATAATTTTGAAAATATAGAAATTAGGCATTGAACCATAATTGAAATCTGAAAAAATCAATTGTAAAAATCAAACCTTTTAGGCATAAGTATGAAAGTTTATCCTTGTTAAAAACCCAAATGCCTGAACTTGATGAATTTTCTTGAGAGAAACTTAAATGAGAGCCATGAATGTTGAACTTTGTGATGAAACCCTAATTTTTTTCTCTTGAGAATGGAGATGTGAATGAGAATTAAAAACTGATTAAAAATTAGTAAATAATGCTTATGGAATAATTTAATTCCTGTGAGAGGAGTTTGATATAAGGAAAAGACCAACCTACCCCTAAGAAAACTAAAAGAAGATTACAATCTCTTAGTTGATAACTAAATTAATAGCTTGTGATCTTGTTGGTAGCTTACCAACATAGTTATCAATCTCTAGATGGATTAGGATATTGTTTATATTTAAAACTTAGTTAACAGTTGATCAACTTAGTCATCAATTTTTAATATAATTTAAGGTCTTTTCTGGTTAAGTGTAACACCCTAAGTTTTTGGTTCTTGAAAAATTATGAAATTTTATCCTTACTGTCCAGACTATCACTCCCCTGACGAGTCTTAGGGAGTCATGATGGGTCATAGGACTTGGTCATGAATTAATCAGAACAAGTTGCTTAGTATTTTACTCTACGTATGAGTGACTCTCAACTAGTTATCAAGACTTCTTATGGGTCGTAAGGACCAATTCATAAGGTGTCGATGAAGTTTGGCCCAAGATACTGTATTTAATACAACTAGAGGCATGAGTCATAAATAATCATAACGATTTGTTATCTCCCAATTATAGGATGTCCAGTGTGTCCTCCTAAATTAGTTGTTGTCTTGAGTACGAGAAGTGGTTACGAGTCGCCAATTGTGGTTACGAGTGGCTGGTATAAATATTAGCCAGACCAGTATGGGGTCCTGGTGCTTCTTTTATAACTATAACTCCTTGTGATGAGTTGTAATATTTCTATACGAGTCGTATAGTGAACCGTAATCAGTTTTGATAATTTGCACTCTTTTCATTAAGGGCACTTTGGACATTTCCCCTCGACCCCAATTGTAAACCATGACCTAAAACCCTATTTAGGACCCCATGATCATATTTAACTCGTGAAAATACTTTCAAAAGAACATTTCAATTCTCTCAAGCAGACATACTTAGGGTTCCTATGAAGTGAGTCAACTAGAGCTTTAAGGGTTGAATTCTTTCTGTGAAACTTGGTATTTCAGGCATGTTACTCTTCGACCATTGTTAATTTCTTAAAAGCATATGTTTTAAAGTATTGTTCGTGATACATTTATGTTGATTTTGAAAACATAGTTAGAGGGTGTTTGTAAAACTATTATTTATTTGATGTTTTATGTTTATCCCTACACGGTTTAAGTTTAAATAGTGGTTTTAAAGTCAATTTAATGCATAGTAATGGTAAATGAACATGGTTTATTATTTTCGATACTTGTGAATTTTGAAGTGGTTATGACCCCAACCCCATATTGTGAAATTGGTTTTAATTATGAGAAATGTGGGAATCTGTAAAAATTAAACCAAAAGGGTTGTGAATTCCCCCAAGTAAAGATAATTGGTGTGTCATGTTGATGTTACCTTTAAAGAGTAGTTAGTATAAGGATACCAACAATGTATGCCTTAATGTGTAATGTGGTACAATGAATGGGAATTTGTGATAATTTTTTTACATATAATTTAATAAGAGTGGTGTAGCTGAGTCATAAAAGTGGAGGTCCCGAGGAACCAACACTGGAAACCATAATTATCGGCGCATGGGTATATATGACCTAGAGGTTTAAGTCCTCTTCATTATTATTATCATATGAATGGGAGGATAGAGTCCCCTACATCTTATTAAATGATTTGGTGCTCGTGTCACCCTAATATGAAGGGAGATTTGAGTCCCCCATAATGTATATGTGTACCCTCTGGTTTATGCTTCCACACGAATTGGGGCCCAACTAGCTGGGTGAGATCTGGGCCCATATAGCCCGTGAGTACCTTCGTATGTTATGACCGTTGAGCTATACAATCCAGGATAAAGTTGTAAAGGGCATGTTAAGTCTTGTTCACTATCTCGGCATGTGATATATATATGTATGGATATGTATTTTATTATGTTCATTGGTATTAAATAATTTTTAATTATTTATTATGGCATTATGTTAACCTTATCCCTGAGTTACATGCTAGTGTTCACCCCACTAACCATCTCCGAATGTTGTATCCCCAAATGATGTAGGCACTAAAGCTAGTTCTACTTTTCTTGAGTAGAGTTAGGCCGATCATCTCGGTTCATTGAATTTTGGTGAAGGGGTGAGCTTCCTTCCTTTAGAAGTCTTAGGCATTTCACGACCTTTTATTCTTAAATTTGAGTTGTTAGATACTTTATTTTCATTTTTATTCTCATTATCATTTGTTAGATTCGGGAACCTATCTCGGCCAAGACTGGTTTTATTTTTGTTTTAAAGGCATTGTTTGGATACTATGGATATTGGGTAATGTTGGTTGGTTGTTTGAACGGTCATTCATCATTGGTTATAAGAATGTTAGGACTTTCTTAAACCCCTTTGTATGTTATCTTGTTATATGTTTGGAATTTATTTGACATTGGGAGATGTTAAGTTTGTTTTGGTTAGGTGCAGGGGGTGATATCTATTCCAGGTGGGACTTAAGATACCCATAACGGCCAGGTCCTAATTTGGTCATGACAAATATGGTATCAGAGACTAGGTTTGGTATCATTGGGTATCCTACAAATCCGTGTCAAGTAGAGTATCATTTATGACTGTGTAGCATGCCACACTTATAAGGGAAAGGCTACAAGGCATTTAGGAATGATTCCATTTCTTGTTGTTCTATTTTTAATCTATAGAGTCTAAGCTCTTGAATCTCCTCTAATTCCCATTTAGCGCTTTTCAGATTATGCCTCCCAGAATATTTGATGCTCGTGGAAACTCTTTTATCCCATCTAAGGACAATATAGATAAAGCTTACCCAACTCTAGGATTTCTGACCGATCTATGGTCACTGCATCTAATTGCTTTGAGGGAGCTCCATTGGTTCCCCTATCGCTCTTCGAGAAGCCCAAATTGGTTGTCTAATGTTGAGTTTCACCAGTTAATTTATTTGCTTACCCAGTTGGTTGATTCTTAGACTAAGCGTGTTGCTTCTGTTGCTCCATCATCTGAGTCTACTAGAGTGGCTGATTCATGTGGTTGAGTCCTCCAGTTTACACTTGTTCAAGGGTCGAGGAATATCCTTAGAATTTCATTGATGAGATGGAAAAGATCTTTCGTGTGATCCATGCTACTGATATGGAAGGGGTAGATTTCTAAGCTTATCAGTTGAAGGATGTGGTATACCAATGGTATGAAGAATGGGCACAATCTAGGGGTGATGATGTTGAGTTCGCCATGTGGGATAATTTCTCTAGTGCTTTCCTTAATCATTTTTTTCCTCAGGAGTTAAGGGAGGTGAAGGATGAGGAGTTTGTGAATAGTAAATAAGGTAGGATGTCAGAAAAGTAGTATGCCTTGAAGTTTCATAAGTTATCACGTTATGCTCCTAATTTGGTGTCTAGAATGAGGGCTAGAATGAGAAATTTTACCACTAGTTTGTCCCATGAGTTGATCTTAGAGAGCAAGGTTTCCTTGTTGAATAAGGACATGGACATCTGATATTCCAGCTTTTGATAAAACATTTTACATCTTTTTCCAGGGATAATTTTACATTTTCAAGAAACTTTATTATATTTGATACTAGATTTTAGTGTTTTTAGGTCAAGGATTTTCTGGAGAAGAAACTTTGAAAAGCAGAAGAAAAAGAACACTGACGTCAAACTGGTATACTGTCAGCTAAGTGATAGACCGTCAAGGTGACCGTCTAGGCTAAAAAGAATGGACTAAGTGGATAACTCCTATGATAGTCCAAGTGATGGACCATTAGACCCCTGAAAAACCATTAACTTAGCCTTCAAGATGAAACAGTGAATGGCAACTCAATTGATCAAGCGGCGGTTCACGCGACCATCAGGCCAGTGACGGCCCGTTAATATGATCGTCACACCTTAACCAGAAAGTAGCAGCTTGGGATCATCAGCGATGCTTCACGTGGCTGACCATCAATGTGACTGTCAACTTTGATGTGGCATTAGCGAGTTCAAAATTAAAATCCCCAGTAATTGGAACAAATAAATAGCCATTTTAGGTTGAATTTAGGTATCTTTATCATATTTCTATCTTTTGAAACTTATTGTAAAATAGTATTGTCTGAGATTCAAGTTATTATTATGGATCTAACCATTTTATTCATATTTCACTGAAGATTCAAGAACAATTATTGTAACATTTGTAAGCAATTCTTTGAATTTATTTATGAAAAACACAATGATTTTTTCTTCTCCCCTTGAGATGTGTGGCTAAACTCCCATAATTGAGATTGTATAAACACTTCTTCATATTAAAGACTCTTTTTGGTTGCAAACTTGAAGGGTGAGACTAAAAACATCAGTTGTTTGGGTAGAATTGTGTATGTTGAGAAAAGAAGAGGTTTATATAGAATCTAAAGGCTTTAACCTTTGGGTTAGTGGTTGATGCCTTAAGAAGGATTAACCCATATGAGAGACTAGTTGAACAGACCAACACATTCATTAAGTTCGAATGAATTAAAGGGTAAACTATCCATTTAGGTTGAGAAACAAATGGGAAAACTTTAGAATTCAATAACTCTTACAATTGAAGTTATAAATTAGAAATTTAAGGTAACTCACAATCCCGTCTTCTTGAACATCTCAGTGAACATAACTATAGTTTGTCTACTCCCATTCAATCACTACTTACACTTAAACTCCTTAGTTAGAACACTACTTGTTACAAATACCTAAATACTATTAATAATTAAAGAACCCCTTTACTCTGGAACCTTTAATCAACAGTCTGTTAACAACCATAGCACTTAGTTTGCACACTATTCCCTGTGGGATTTGACCCCAACCTAGTTGGGTTTTATATTTTACAGTGACCTCTTATACTTTCTAACAAGAGTTGTAATTTGGGCGTATCAAATTTTTTCTCTGTTGCTAGGGAATACGGTTGTCAATTAAGTTTGTGATTATTAGTTGATCTTTGGTCAAGTTTACCAAATTTTACCTTCATTTGTTATTTTTGTTCATTATAGGTTCATTGTTGTTTATGCCACGTACTAGAAGTTCAGGAGAGCCATTATTACCCTTTAATCCTGAACCTCATATGATTGGCAGAATGGAAGAACAACAAGAAGCTGAGAGACTAGTCACCTTTGATAGAGCACAAGTTAATCAACAAAATAATTGTCAGCCAGCCCATGCCCCTAATCCTAATGAAGAAGATTTAGGGGATGATGATCTGATAACCCAGTAAATAGAAGTGTGTTGATAATGTAGCTGAGCCAGTCTAGAGGATGAGCAAACTACCAACCGCTATGCAGTTTGTACCTGATGAGGAAGATGATACAAACTTTGATGAGGCTAGTGCAACTAGAACAATAGTTCCACCACCACTAGCACCTGGGTGAATTAAATATCACAAATACTATGATACAGCTACTTAACCTCAAGGGTTTGTTTGTCGGACTTCCAGGAGATGCCCCAAATATACACTTGGTGAACTTCATCAATATTTGCAAATCATTTAATAACCCTGGGGTTGGATAGAATGCAATCCGTCTTCGGTTGTTCCCATTGTCTCTATCTGGAGAGGCAACAATATGGTTGAATGAAATATCTCCCGATTCTATAACAAACTGGAGGAGACTATAATATGGAGTAGCACATAAACAAGAGTCTTAATGCACTATCATTATCAGATTTTGCAAAATTTATGGTTGAATTTAAACAGGCACTGGCTGATATAGCCAAGCTCAAGAGACTACCAATGCAGACCGTGTTTCATCCAGCTTTGGTCATTAGTGATAAAGACGAGGGTATTTTTTACCTTATAGGAAACCCGTTGAAAGACAAAGGCAAGAATATAGATGAAAGTATAGAAAGAAAATTCACTTAATAAAAAAGGCGAGAAGTGATGACACCAAAAGAAAAAGAAGCAAGAGATATGAGGAAGATACAAAGTGGTCGAGACAGATTGAAGAGAGGCAACAGAAGAATATTGCAGATGAAGCTGTAGGAGTTTCTAGCAGTTCTGTCCTAGCTAGGGGGTATTTCAGACACAGTTCTAGTTGGGATACCTCCTATTTATAAGGATGATATTGTGAGTACCCCTACCACCATAGGGGTCAACGTTGCTATAGGTGAGGTCAAAGAAGCCTCACTACATTTAACTGATGCCTCAGCTGACTGAGACGCTTTGTAAGTATTCCCCTCTTTTGTACTTTACTTTTGTGCATTGGGGATAAAGCATTAATTTTTAGTGGGGTGGGTATACTTATACCATGGGGGTTTTGTTGCCAGTGTTTTTTCCTCTTGTGTGATATCTAGTAGAACCGGCATATCTAGGTTGCATTTTCTTTTCCTAAGTGATTAAGATGTAACTATCCATTTTTTATGTTATTTATGAATTATATTCTCTTTTAGCACCTTTTTGTATATATGGATGATAAATAAATGTGGCATAAGACTCGAAACATGCTTGTACGACTATTTCTCCTTGTCACTTAGTATATGTTAAACAACCATTGGTGATTTCATAATTGGCATTAGGATGTAAAGTGTGCATAACCATGCGATGTAAATCCCAAGGGTTGGTAGAATAAGTGCTAACTCATTTGCCTATGTGTGTGAGTATTTGTTTTAGTTTTTGGATAGTGATACACCTAAAACTTGCTCAGTTCATTGATGTTGTTTTGTGGTTTATTCAATAAGATAGGATAGCAGACCTCCTTGTACATTTAGTCCACTTAGCCAAAATGAATGACCCACCAAAAATATTTTTCCATTTTTGAACCCCTTTCTGAACTTATGTTGGTTTTTCTTCATTCCCAATAATAATGATTAACTCTCTTTAGGTTGTTAACACCTAAATTTGGCCCTGGTTCAATATTGGACATTGTGTACCTTAACTTAGGTAAAACACCTAAGTTGAGGGTGGCTACTGTCAGGACGTTAGTAATTTTATGAAAAAGTAGTCTAGAATTAAAATGAAGCATCCAGCTCCAATCTAATTAGATATCATGCACTCAACTGACTGTATCAATATAAGTTGAGGGTGGCTAATGCTTAAAAAGGGGGTTATGATAGTATGAATGAATAATAGAGATTATAAGTGAGCTGGAAAAACAGTAGTCTTAGTGAGTAGCAATCAAGGGAAAAGAGAGTAAATTCTAAAATCTTAAGTCACTTTTCCAAAATTTGTCCAAACCTAGCACCAAAACCTCATTACAAGCTTGAGAAAGACCTATTTGATCTTTGCGAATCAACCATAAGGGTGCATTAAATGATAAGGGCAAGCCTATGGGTATGTATGCTATATGTGCAACTTCTTTGATGGGTATGAGAGACTTGATTTTCATCCACAAAATAAATGAATAATGAGTGGTGGACTTCGTTGACTGTGAGGGAAACTTGAATTACGCTTAGTTTTGCTAATCTCTGTAGGATATTATATCCATATTTGTGTATGTGCTAAATTATAAATAATGCCAGTTGTAGAATTTGATAAGCTGAGACCATATAAGTGAGATGATAGTTGAGTGGTTGTGTGAAATCTAGTTCAAAAGTTGAATGCTCGTCATTGTATTGTTCATGTATACTATGTGGTTCTGAGTTGCTTGAGGATATGCAATTGTATTAATTTGAGTGTGTTGATGCTCCAGCTTTTGACAGAATATTTTACATATTTTTAAAGGGATAATTGTATGTTTTCAAACAACTTTTGTTGTATTTTATACTAGCATTTATTGTTTTCAGGTCAAGGATTTAGTTGGAGAAGTTACTTGGAGAAGCAAAAGAAAAAGGACACTAACGGCCAAATTAGCAGACTATCAGCGAAGTGATAGACCACCAAGGAGGCCGTCTAGGCTAAATAGAATAGACCAAGTGGATGACTCTTGTGACAGTCCAAGTGATGGACGGTTGGACCCCTGATGAATCATCAACTTGGCCATCAAGCTGAAATAGTAAATGGCATCTCAAGTGATCAAGCGAAGGTTCATACGATGAACAGTCAAAATAGTGATGGCCTGTCAATATGACCATCACACCTTAACCAGAAAGTAGCATCTTCAGATCATCACCAATGATTCATGTGATAGATTGTCAAGTTATCGCTTGACTGTCAATATTACCGTCAACTTCGACACAAAATTAATGAGTTCAAATTTCAAATCCCCTGTACTTGGGAATATATAAATATCCAGTTTAGGTTTAATTTAGATATCTTTATCATATTTCCATCTTTTGAAACTTATTGTAACATAGTATTCTCTGAGATTCAAGCTACTATTATAGATCTAGCCATTTTATTCATATTTCTCTAAAGATTTAAGAACAATTACTGTAACTTTTGTAAGTAATTCTATGAATTTTCTTATGAAGAACACAATGATTTCTTCTTCTCCAATTGAGATGTGTGGATAAACTCCCATAACTATGGTTATGGGAGCCTTGATATGAATATCTAATTAGGGTTGTGAAAATACTTAATTTCCATACGTAATTGAGATTGTATAAACCCTTCTTCATATTAATGACTCTTCTTGGTTGAAAACTTGAAGGGTGAGCCCAAAAACATCACTTGTTTGAGTAAAGAAGTATATGTTGGGAAAAGAAATGGTTTACATGGAATCTAAAGGCTTTAACCTTTGGGTTAACGGTTGACGCCTTAACAAGGATTAACCCATATGAGAGACTAGTTGAATAGACCAACACATTCTTTTAGTTCAAAAGAATTAGAGGGTAAACTATCCATTTAGGTTGACAAACTAATGGGTAAACTTTAGAATTCAATAACTCTTACAATTGAAGTTGTAAATTAGAAATTTAAGGTAATTAACAACCCCATATGCTTGAACATCTCGGTGAATATAACTGTAGTTTGTCTACTTCCATTGAATCACTACTTTCACTAAAACTCACTAATTGGAATACTACTTATTACAAATACCTGAATACTGTTACCAATTCAAAACCTCTTTTACTTCGGAACCTTTAATCAATATTCTGTTAACAACATAATACTTAGTTTGCACAGTATTCCCTGTGGGATTCAACCCCAACCTAGTTGAATTATATATTTGACACCAACCGCTTACACATTCTAATGAGATTTGTAATTTGGTCGTATCAACATCTCTAGACTTATGGTGTCTATGCAACAAGAGGAAGTAAAAAAGAAAAAGCAAGCAGAAATAAGTGAAAGGAAGAATAATAAGTTTCACTATTTGGAATAGGGTGGAGGTCGGCAGCAGAATGTAGATATAGTGGAAAGTGGTCTAAGAAAAAATATGGCGATCCCGGTTCTTACACTACAACTAGTGATCCTTACCTGAACATGATGGGTGATTATAATTTTCAATATGATAGTGGGTTTAGAGCACTAGGAGCCTAGTCGCAAGTTAGTGGGGCTCATCTAGCTCCATCATATCCTTCTTACAAATTTTATGGTGAGGTGCACCGTAGTGTTTGAGAAGAAGAGAGGAACAAGTTCTTTAAATATGGTCATCTTGGTCATATGCAAAGGGATTGTCCTACTAAGATTGCTTCTATGGAAAGTAAGACTTTTGTTACCACTTCATCAACTCCCGTGCCAAAAGGTGCTACTTCTACTTTTGGCTCGGACACTGGTTGGACCTATCTGTATGGTTTTGCTACTTGCCAAGATTTTGAGGTATCCCTCGATATTGTTACTGGTATACTTAAAATCTTTTGTCTTGATGTATATGTGGAAATCCCAAGTCTACTCTCTATTATATGACCCCTTTTATGGTAATCTATTTTGGTTTTGATCCTGAATGAATTTTAGACCCATTTTCTGTGTCCACCCCTGTGGGTGATGCTATTATGGCTAGAAGAGTCTATAGGGGTTGTTTCATGTCAGTCTATGGTAGGGAGACCTTGGTGAATCTGATAGAGTTGGAAATGGTAGACTTTAATATGATTTTATGGATGATTGGTTGCATTCGTACTATACATCTATTGATTATCAAATCGGAAGAGTCAGTTTCCATTTCCCAAATGATCTAGTGATCAAGTAGAAAGGTATTTCCTAGTGCCTAAAGGAAAGTTTATTTTGTATATTAGAGCCCGAAAATTTGTTTCAAAAGGGTTCCTCTATCACTTAGTTCATATTAAAGATTCTAGATCTAAAGGTCCTTCTTTGTAGACTATCCCTGTGGTTTGTGAATTTCCTAAGGTATTCCCTGATTATCTTTCTGGTGCACCTCCTGATAGTGAAATTGATTTTGGGGTTGATCCTCTTTCGGATGCTCGTCCTATTTCTATCCCCCATATAGGATTTCTCCGACCGAGTTGAAAGAACTAAAAGAGAAGTTGAGAGTTCTTCTTGATAGGGTTTTTATCTACCCTAGTATGACTTGTAGGTTTCTCCAATTCTTTTCATGCATAATAAGAATGGTTCTCTTCGAATGTGTATTAATTATCGCCAATTGAATAAGGTGACCATGAAGAATAAGTATCCCCTTCCAAGGATTAATGAACTATTCGATCATCTTTAGAGTAAAAAGTTCTTTTCTAAGATTGATCTTTGATTTGGGTACTATCAATTGAATATTAGGGAGGCATATATCCCTAAGATTGACTTCCAAACTCGGTATGGTCATTTTGAATTTTTGTTGACATCCTTTGGTTTGACCAATGACCAAGCAACATTTATGGTCATTATGAATAAGGTTTTTTGTTAGTTCTTGCACTTATTTTCCATTTTCTTTATTAATTATTTTTTGGTGCATTCTAAGAGCGATGTGGATCATGCCGATAACCTTCGCCTTATGTTGTAGATCTGTTAGGACCAACCATTGTATGCAAAGTTTTCTATGTGTGACTTTTAGTTGAATATTATGACTTATCTGGGTCATGTTATTTCTAGTAAGAGGATCATGGTGGATCCACAAAAGGTTGTAGTGGATAAGAAGTAGACTAGGCCCATGACTCCAACCGATATTTGAACCTTCTTAGATATAGTCGATTATTATAGAAAGTATATAGAGAGTTTCTTTTCTATTGTCACCCCATTGACTAATTTGACTCATAAGAAGGGGAAATTCTTGTGGTCTGATGCTTGTGAGGGTAATTTCGAGAAGATAAAGGATAAGTTTACTTTAGCTCCAATCTTGACTCTGCCTAAAGGAACTGAGGGTTTCATTATCTATTGTGATGTGTCCCAGGTAGGGCTGGGTTATGTGTTTATGCAGCATGGCAAGGTAGTTTCTTATGCTTCTAGACAATTAAAGTTCATGAGAAGAATTTTCTGACCCATGATTTAGAATTATAGATGTGGTGTTTGCATTAAAAATCTAGTGGCATTATTAGTATGGGATCCATGTTGATATATATTTTGATCATAAGAGCACGTAATACATGATCACCTAGAAAGAATTGAATCTCAGGCAAAGTAGATGGCTTGATTTGCTCAAGGACTATGACACGAGTCTTTACTATCATCCAGGTAAAGCTAACATAGTTGTTGATATTCTCAAAATATTGTCCATGGAAAGCTTATCTCATATGAATAAGGAGAAGAGGGATTTAGTTAAGGATATTCACTATTTAGCTAATCTCAGAGTTCATCTCCTAGATTCTGAGAATGGTGGTTTGATTGTTTAAAAGGTGGCAAGGTCATCTCTTGGTGCTAAAGTAAAGGATAAGCAAGTGTTGGATCCTATTCTGATGCAAATCAAGAATGATGTAGGTAGGCAAAAAGTGATGATCTTTTAAATTAATGGTGATAGTATCTTGAGGTACCAAGGTAGATTATGTGTTCCTTATATTGATGGATTACGAGGAAGAATTTTGGATGAAGCTCATATGTTGTATTACACTATTTATTCTGGTTCGATGAAAATGTATCATGATCTTAAGGAAATTTATTAGTGGAATAGTATGAAGTGAGATGTGTCCAATCTTGTGTCTAAGTGCATGGTGTGTTATAAAATAAAGGTAGAGCACTTGAATCCCAATGGGTTAACTCAGGAGATTAAGTTGCTGGTATAGAAGTGAGAGATAGTTAATATGGATTTTTTTTACCGGTCTTACATGGTCTCACTGGAAATTTGATTCAATTTGGATTATTGTGGGTATGATGGTTAAGTTTTCTCAGTTCTTGCCATTGAGGACTAATTTCTCTTCTGAGGATTATGCCAGGTTGTTAATTGAGGACATCGTGAAGATGAATGGTACTCCAGTCTCAACCATACTTAGTCAGGGTACCCAGTTCTCATCTCACTTTTAGAGATTGTTCCAGTGAGGCTTGGGGACTAAGGTGACCCTTAGTACCGCTTTCCACCTATAGATGTATAGGCAAGTGGAAAGGACAATTTAGGCCTTGGAAGATATGCTTCGGGCTCTTTCTTTTTATTTTAGTGGTAGTTGTATTGACCACTTGCCTCAATAGAATTTTCTACAACAATAGTTATCACTCTAGCATTAGTATAGCTCTATTTTAGGCCTTATATGGTAAGAGGTGTAGATATTCTATTAGGTTGTTTAAGGTTGGTAATAATAAGTTGTTTGGCCCTAATTTGGTTCACCAAGCCATGGAGAAGGTGAAGGTTATTCAGGATAGACTTAAGGCCACCTGAATTTGCTAAAATTCCTATGCAGATATGAGGCAAAGAGAGTTGAAGTTCAATGTTAGTGATTGGGTGTTTTTAAAGGTATACCCTGAGAAGAGAGTGATGCAGTTTGGTAGAAAGGGAAAGCTCAGTCCACATTATATTGGTCTGCACTTGGTGTTGAAGTAGGTTCGTAATGCTGCTTATGAATTAGAGTTACCTTCTAGTTTGAGCTCCATTTATCCAGTGTTTCATGTTTTGATGTTGACAAAGTGTGTGGGTGATCTTTTAATGGTTGTTCCATTGGAGAAGGTTGGTATTTTGGATTCCTTGTCCTACACAGAGGTCTCGATTGAAATTTTAGATCGTCAAGTCTATCGATTGCGGACAATGGACATGGCTTCGATAAAGGTTCTTTGGAGGAACCAAAATTTTGAGGAATCTACTTGGGAAGACGAGGAGGACATGAAGTCCAAGTATCTATTCTTGTTTACCATTTTGGATAATCATGTTTGAGGTATCTTTATTCCTCAACATCCTTGTATTCTATCTTTGTTAAGGATAAAAGTAGTGATATGTGGAGTCAAATGGTGCTAACAAATGCCTCATACTATCATTCGAGGATGAATGATCCTAGGAGGAGTATGTAACACCTTGGGTTTTTGGTCCTTGAAAATTTCTAAAAAATTTTGACAAGACATATAGTGATCCGTAGTCACTTGCGATAAGTTTTAGTCAATTAGTAAGGGCACTTTGGACATTTCCCCTCTACCCCAATTGTAACCCACAACCTAAAACCCTAATGGGGACACTATTAGCATAGTTAACTTACTAAAACACTTTCAAAAGCTCTTTTAAATTCTCTCAAGTAGACATACTTAGGGTTTTCAAGAAGTGGGTCAAGTAGAGCTTCAAGGGTCAAATTCTTTTAGTCAAACTTGGTATTTCAGGTTTATTAAGAGCATATGTTTTAAAGTGTTGTTCATAAGATATTTATGTTGATTTTGAAAACATGATTTGAGGGTTTTTGTACAACTATTGTTTATGTGATGTTTCATGTTTGTTCCTCCATGGGTTTTTTTTGAATAGTGGTTTTAAAGTTAATTTGATGCATGGGTATAGTGAATGAACTAAGATTGTGATTTCCTAAACTTGTGACTTTTGAAGTGGTTATGACCCCAACCCTATATTTTGAAATTGGTTTTTAATTATGAGAAATGTGAGAATTTGTAGAAATTGAACCAAGGGGGTTGTGAATTCCTCCAAGTGAAGATAATTAGTGTGGCATGTTGATTTTACCTTTTAAGAGCAGTTGGTATAATGATACCAACAGCGTATGCTTTAATGTGTAATGTTGTTCAATGAATGGGAATGTGTGATACTCATTTTAATAGGGCTTTAATAAGGGTTGTGTAGCTGAGTCATGAAAAATGGATGTCCCGAGGAACCAATACTGGAAACCGCAATTGCTGAAGAAGTGGTCTATATGAACTAGAGGTTTGAGTCCCCCTTATTATTATTATTATATGTTTGGGAGTTTTGAGTCCCCTATAACTTATTACATGATTTGGTGCTCTTGTCACTCTAATATATAGGGAGGCTAGAGTCCCCCACTGTGAATATGTATACCTTCTGGTTCGTGTAGCCAAATGCATTGGGCCCCACCATCTTGGGGGCCTTTATATATTATGATGGTTGAGCTACACAATCCAAGATAAATTTTTTAAAGAGTATGTTAACCCTTGTTCCCTATCCCGGTATGTTATATATATGTATGGATATGCATTTGGTTATGTGAATATGTTTTGAATAATTTTGAACTATTGATCATGGCATTATGTTAGCCTTACCCCTGCGTTACATATTAGTGTTCACCCACTACCATCACTAAATATTTTATCCCCATGCGATGTAGGCACCGGATCTACTTCTACTTTTCCTGAGCAAATTAAGTTGGTTGGCTCGGTTCATTGCATTGTGGTGAAGTGGTGAGCTTCCATCCCCCGAAAGGCATATGCATTTCATCAGATTTCATTCTTAGATTTGAGTTTATAGATACTTTCATTATTATTAACATTATCATTATCCTTCTCACTGACATTTATCAGAGTCGGGGACCTGTCCTGACCAAGACTGGCTTTGATTCTTTATTTAGAAGGCTTGGTTTGGATTCCTATGGATATTGGATGGTGTTGGTCAGTAGTTTGGATGGTCATTGGTTATAGACATATTTTGACTTTCTTAAATCTTGTTACATGTTATCTTGTTATATATTTGAAATTCATCCGACATAAGGGGATGTTTTGTTTAGTTTGGTTCGGAGGAGGGGATGATCTCTAGTCCACATGGGACTTGAGATACACGCCATGGCTAGGCCCTAGTTTGGTTTGTGACTTTAAGGTTGACGACAAAATTGACAGCTCATCAAATGAAGTCGTCAACATCTAGCAGACAGACACTCCAAGGTAAAATGAGTATAACTTTCTACTCTTTAATTTTGTAAATCTTAACCTCCAAAATTCTATATTTTCTAGAGGTTATACTCGTTCAAATTGACCCTTATAGGCTCGAATAGTGAAACTCAATCGATACAAGTGTTCTCAAAAAAAAAATTCACTAAGTGCTCTCTATGACCTTGATTCTCATCGAAAACACTTTACACAAAAGGTGGCTAGTAATGAAACTTATCAATGGTTCAAAATAATAAATTTTTGTCCTTTAAATGTGCGATGAATACTGATGATCTTAGCTAGGAGTCTGTGGGTAATTATACGACAACTTCGTTTGAATAAACCTTACTTTCTCTGAAACCTATTTTACCAAGTCAGTGCCCAAACATTTTACATCACCAATCTCAAACCACCCAATTGGTGACCTATACTTAGTTTAATAAAGTTCCTAAAGTGGTGACATCTCAATCCTAGAGTGATAGTTAAATGAAAACATACACAATGGAAGAAACTGGTCCCAATCACAATTAAAATCAATCACATGGTCCTTCAACATATCCTCGATCACCTGAATCATCCTCTCCAACTACCTATCAGTTTAAGGATGAAAAGGCATGCTAAATGTAGGATTGTTGCCCAAATTCTCATGTAATTTGTCCAAAAATTTGGAAGTGCACTTTGCATCTCTAAAAAAAATAATTTTTAGGATCACCCCATCAAGTCTGACACTTGACGTGGATTTTAGATAACTACCATAAGTTGTAGTCTACCCAAATCATCAAGAAGTGAGCTGAGTTTGTCAATCATCCACCATTACCCAAATGGAATCATATTTTTCCAAAGTCTAAGAAGAACCACTACAAAATCCATGGAAATATTCTCTAATTTCTAATAAGTATATGCATCCTCTGAAAAAACCCCACATGCCTTTGGTGTTCATACTTCACCTACTAAAAATTTTGAAACTTGGACACATCATCCACTATGTCCCTTTTCATCCTGAGCCATCAATTAAGTTACATCAATTCACGGTACATCCTGGTCATACCTGGATGAATAGAATAGCGCAGGGTTTTGGGTATAAATGCTTGGTTTTGGTTTTCCCATGTTTTAATTATGCTTTTATATGAACTAATGGTGGTTTTTGATAATTGGTTGCATGGTAATGGTTCTTTCGTAATGGACTTTGGTTTTGGAAATGCTATGCCCCCAATGTGTTTGATAAAATGCCTATAACAATGTTTTCACTATAATATTGGTTTTTGAATGGAACTTATGCATGGTTTCAACTTGGTAATGGAACCCTAAATGGTATGAATGGCTTAAATAGTTTTAAATTCAATTGGAAAGGCCTTGGTGGCCATGGTTTTGGTTAATTGGAAATCATGAAGGGTACATGAAGTCCCTTAAACCTATACATAGTTGGATATGGAAAAAAACTTGCAAGTATTGTTGGTATGACGATACCACTACTATTATCCTTGGTTAATAAATGGTCAATGGAATGGTTTGTTGTTTGGTAATATTTTAAATTGGGAAATAATGACGGGGTGTGTAACAAAGCCGTGGAAGGGGGAGGTCCCGGGGAGACCAAAACTAGAAACTCATATTTACTGAGGGAGGTTTGGTCTAGGTGATTGTGTGCATGTTATCACATTTTATATTTGGGGGATGTACTAGTCATCCTAGGTTTTCTTCCTTAGTCGTGTCACTTCACGTACAGGGTCCCTTACAACAGGGGGAGCTAAACCCATATAGCCCATGGGTGGTTTGGGACGACAGAGCTACACAGCTTAGGTAAAGGTTTTAATGGCATGCTAAACTTGATGACCTTTCCCAACATGGTCATATATATATATATATATATGTATGGTTGTGTGCATATGGATGGTTTTACTTAGTTTATAAATGGCATTATTTTAGCCTTATCCTGAGTTCATGCTAGAGATCACTCGCTAACCCGTCTTTGGGCGGTTGTACACCCACTTATCTAGAAACCAACCATTCTACTCCTCCTGCATAGTGATTTACTCAGGGAAAACTATTGGATTGAAGTGGTAAGCTTCCATCTTTTTGGAAGGCTCCATTTTATATTATGGTTATTCAGAGATATTTTGATTTATTTTTGAATATTAGTTTTGGCTTTGTTTAGATTCATGTCTAGGACTGTTTCATATTCTTTGTATTCTATTTTTGAGCTTAGAGTCTAATCCCAGAATTCTTCTCTGATCCTTGGTTGTTCACTTTTCAGATCATGCCTCAATGATTTGGAACACTAAGATACTCTTCGGTCCCATCTAGGGACAATGTTGATGGGGTACGTCCTATTTCTGGAGTTCATCTTTGATCTTTGGCTCCTATCCCTGATAGTTTTGGAGTTCTTTCAATTTCTACTAGTCCTCCTCAGGGTGAGGTGACTAATGTGAAATTTTTCTAGTTTATTCATATTATTGCTAAATTGGTTATTGCTTAGGCTGAGCGGGATTCATCTGGTGGGTTGTCTACTAAGGCCACAAGGGTTGGTCAGTTTATGAAACTGAATCCTTCTAATTTTACTAGTGCGAAGGTGGAGGAGGATCCTTAGTGTTTCGTCGATGAAATAGAGAAGATATTCAGTGTGATGTAGGCTACTAATATTGAAGGGGTAAATTTTTTAGCTTATCATCTCAAGGCTATTGAGTACCAATGGTATGAAGAGTGGGATAGTGATAGAGGTGATGTGGAGGAGTCATCCTTATGAGATTCTTTCTCTGGTGCTTTTCTGAATCATTTCTTTCCTTAAGAACTGAGAGAAGCAAAAATAGATGAGTTTGTGAATCTTAAGCAAGGAAGAATATATACCAAGGAATATGTCCTAAAATTTCACCAGTTGCCAAGGGATGCTCTTGATTTGGTGGCTGATATGAAAAAGAGAATAAGAAATTTTGCTTCTAGGTTGAATTAGAATTTGATATAGGAAAGCAAGACTACTTTGGTGATTAAAGATATAGATATTTCTAGATTGACTATTCATATGCTGCAGGTAGAGGATGAGAAGAGGAAATAGGTGGAGTTCGAAGATCGACAGGGTAAGATGAGCAGGTTTTCTAGTCAGGGAGGTGCTCAGTCTTAGGGTAGTTAGGATGGTGGAAAATGGCAAAAAAATAAGTGGGGGAGTTCTAATTTCATCTTTACTGTTAGAGCTCCTTAACTGAGGTAGTTGGGTGACAAGAATTATCATGGTGGTGATAATTATCAATCACAAGGTGGCCAACCTCAGGCAAGTGGGGTCAGTTTGTTTCTTCATGACCTCTTTGTCAGTTTTGTGGTCATCCTCATTGAAGTTATTGCGATGAAAAGGGACAAATGCTTCAAGTGTGGCCATCGGGTCTTCGATTAATAAGGTTGCTACGGGAGAAAATAAGGTAATGGTGGCTTCATCTTCTGCTCTTGCACTCGGTGATGCCATGTCTATTTTTGTTACATCTCTTGGCTCTAGTATTGGCTAGAACAGGTAGTATGCTTTAGTTTCCAGATAAGAATCTGAGACATCGCTTGATGTCGTTATTGGTATGTTACAACTCTTTTCTCATGACGTGTATTTTTTGCTTGATCTGAGGTCCACTCATTCTTATGTGACCCCATTGGTGGTTGTATGTATTGGTTTTGATCGTAAGGTTGTTTTGGATTCTTTTTTAATTTCTACCCCAGAAGTGAATCAGTTATTACTGAGAGAGTCTATAAGGAGGTGTGGTATCTGTTTATAGTTGGCAGACTTTGTTGGATTTGTTTGAACTTGATATGGTGGATTTTGATGTTATTTTGGGGATGGACAGGTTACACTCTTATTACGCATCCTTGGATTGTTAGAACTGTAAGGTTGTCTTTAAGTTCCCTGGTGAACCGATTATAGAGTAGGAGGAAGGTTCCTTAGCTCCTAGGGGGAGGTTTATTTCTTAACTTAGAGCTAGGAGGTTAATCTTTAAAGGTTGTCTTTATCACTTGGTCTAGGTTAAAGATTCTAACTCGGAGGGTCTATCTTTTCATTTGGTTTTGATCAAAAATGAGTTTCCTAAGGTTTTTTCGGATGATCTTCTCGGTGTTCCTCCAAATAGGTAATAGAGTTTGGTATTGACTTAGTTCCGTACACTCATCCAATATCTATTCCTCCTTATAGAATGGCTCCAAATGAGTTGAGAAAACTCATGGAGCAACTTAAGGATATTCTGGATAAGTGGTTTATTTATCGTAGTGTATCCTCATTGGGTGCACCGGTGAAGTTCGTGTGCAAGAAGAATGATTCTCTTCAGATGTTCAATGACTACAGGCATTTAAATAAGGTAACGGTCAAGCACAAGTATCCTCTTCCAAGGATAAATGATCTGTTTGATTAGTTGTAAGGTGCTAAGTTTTTTTCTAATAAAGATCTTCAGTCCAGTTATCATCAGCTAAAGATTAGGGAGGTAGATATCTCTAAGATATCTTTTCATACTCGGTATGGGCACTTTGAATTTTTGGTGATGTTGTTTGGATTTACTAATGCCCCGACCACATTTATGAACTTGATTAACAGGGTTTTCAGGTAGTTGTTGGATCTCTTCATCATTATGTTCATTAATTACATTTTGGTTTATTCGAAAAGTAAGGTGGATCATAATAATCACCTTCATGTGGTATTGCAGACCTTGAAGGAACAACAATTGTATTCCAAGTTCTCCAAGTGTGAGTTTTGGTTGAACGCTATGGATTTTCTTGGTCATATTATTTCTAGTGAGGGGATCATGGTGGATTTGCAAAAAGTTATTGTGGTTAAAAGGTATCCTAGACCCATGACTTCAACCGATATCTGAAGCTTTATGGGCTTTGCTGGGTATTTTAGGTGGTTTGTGGGAGGCTTCTCACCGATAGCTACTCCTTTGACTAAATTGACTCAACAAAAAGGCAAAGTTTTCTTAGTCGGATGCTTGTGAGGGGAGTTTCGAAAAATTGAAAGATAAGCTAACCTCGGCTCCAATTCTAATTTTGCTGCAAGGCAGTGATGGGTTCGTGGTCTATTGTGTGCATCTCAAGAAGGTCTTAGTTGTGTTTTGATATAGCATGGGAAGGTGATTGCCTATGCTTCCATGCAGTTGAAGCTATATGATAGGAACTATCCTACTTATGATTTGGAGCTGTTGGTCAGAGTTTTTGCTTTGAAAATCTGGCTGCATTAGTTGTATTGTGTACACGTTGACATCTTTATTTATCATAAGAGTCTACAATATTTGTTCACTCATAAGGAGATAAATCTCAGGCAAAGAAGATAGTTGGAGCTTCTAAAAAACTATGACATGAGTCTTCACTATCACTTAGGTAAGGCTAACATGGTTATTGATGCTCTTAGACGATTTTCCATAGGTATTTTGAATCATGTGGAGAAAGGAAAGCGGGAATTGGTGAAATATATTATCACTTGACTAATCTTAGAGTTCACCTCTTAGACTCCAAGGATGGAAGGGTAATGGTACAGGAAATGGTTCGGTCATCTCTTGGTGTAGAGATTAAGGAGAAGCAAGTTCTAGATCCTATCTTGATAAAAATAAAGAGTAATATAGGTATGCAGAAGGTAATGGTGTTTGAGGTCAATGGTGACAATACTTTACAGTACCAAGAGAGGTTGTGCATTCCTGATGTTGATGGGTTGCAGCAAAGAATTTTCGATAAGTCATATGAATTGCGCTGCATTGTACATCCTGGCTCGACAAAGATGTATCATAATCTTAAAGAGATACACTAGTGGAATGGTATGAAAAGGGACGTGGCTGATTTTATGGCTAAGTGCTTGGTGTGTCAACAAGTTAAAGTTAAGCAAATAATACCTGGTGGGTTATATCTGGTGGGTTATATCAAGATATTGTTTTTCCCAAACAAAAATGCAAGGTAATTAATATAGACTTTGTTCCCAGTCTTCCTTGGTCTCAAAATTAATATGATTTGATTTGGGTCATCGTGGATAAGCTAATGAAGTATGCTCACTTCTTGCAAGTGAGCACTACTTTTTCGACGGAGGATTATATGAAGTTATATCTTCAGTGGATTGTAAAGTTTTATGGAGTACCTATTTCGATTATCTCTAATCATGGTACACAGTTCTCATCCTATTTTTTGTAATCTTTTTAAAAGGGATTGGGTAATAAGGTGAGTCTGAGTACTGCTTTTTATCTTCGACGGATGGGAAATCGGAAAGAACTATTCAGACATTGGAGGATATATTTTGGGCATGTGTGATTTATTATGTTGGCATTTGGGTTGAGCATCTACCTTTGGTAGAGTTTGCTTACAACAATAGCTATCATTCTAGTATTGTTATTTCTCCTGTTGAGGCATTATATGGTAGGAGATGTAGGTATCCTACTAGTTGGTTTGAACTTGAGAAGGCGGATATGCTTTGTTCCGACTTGGTCTGTCAGGCTATGGAGAAGGTGAAGGTGATTTAGGATAGGCTTAAGGCTACCCAAAGTCAACAAAATTCCTATGTGAATGTTAGGCGTAGAGACTTGGAGTTTGATATTGCGGATAAGGTGTTCCTCAAGGTATCTCCCATGAAGGTACTAATGCAGTTTGGCAAAAGAGATAGCTCAATCACTGGTATATTGGTCCTTATATGGTTTTGCATAGGGTTGGATATGTTCATTATGAATTGGATTTGCCTTCTATTTTGAACTCCATTCATCCAATATTTCATGTCTCCATGCTAAAGTAGTGTCTTGGTGATCCTTCTACGATTGTTCCTTTGGAAGTGTTGGGTATCTTATACTCTTTATCTTATAAAGTGGACTCGATTGAGATGTTTGATAGGTAGGTTCGTCGGTTGCAAAGAACCAAGGATGTGTCTTCGGTTAAGATTTTATGGCGGAACCATAAGGTGTAAGAAGCTACATCAAAAATAAAAAAGGACATAAAGTCTAAGTATCTGCATCTATTTTTTTCTCATGGGATTCATGAGGAAGGTATGTGTCTTCAACATATCTTTATTTTCTAAGCTTGTTAAAGGTGGTTACCCCTACCTTGTCCGTTATTAGGGGACTAATGTTCCTAGTGGGGGAGACTAAAACACCCTGGTTTTTGGACCTTAGAAAATTTCTAGGAATTTTTGTCTCTGGACCCAATACAACTCTTGGATGAGAGCCGTATATTGAGGTACGAATGGTATGGTCCAGTCATGTGATGACCAGTGTTGGTTGGTGGGATGGATTTTGGCCACTAGAATGGGTACGACTTGGTGGTACGAGTCATATGGTTGGATAAGGATCATTTGGTTCCTTCACTTAAACTTAGACTTAGTAACTTTAGTTTGATCTGAGTACGAGTGGCTCACCTGGAGCCATACACCAGGGTACAAGTCATACTCAAGACTCGTATAGTTAACAGTTTTCAAACCATCTGTGTTTCTATCTTACCAGGGATATGGGTAAAGGGTATGAATCGTATGCTGACAATATGACTTTGGTAGGATGATTCATATGCTGGATAGTGTTGGGTCCAAGAGTTGATTCTTAGGATACGAGTAGAGGGTACCACTCGTATCGACGGGTATGACTTGTAAGGGTCAATCGTACCCTTGAGATGGGATTTTGTGCAACTTAAATGTGGGTATTCTGGACATTTCCCCACTTACGCTAATAAGTTCTCAAGACTTCTAACCCTCTTGGGAGGTTATTTACCCTATTATTCTATTCATTGACACTTAGAAACTCTTCCTAAACGCTCTATAATTCTCTCAAAATCTTTTGGTCAAGGAAGTTAGGGTTTCAACAAGAGGACTAATTTAGGGATCTTGTTGGTGGTATCTCTCCATCTACTTTGTCAATTATGGAATGTTCTCTTCCCTCATTATTAGTTTCAACTAAATGCATGGTTTTATACAATGCTTTCATGATTTGAAATTTGTATGATTTTCGATTTTCAAATATAATTTGGGGGTTTTGGTTATAAATGCTTGGTTTGTATTTTCTCATGTTTTAATTATACTTTTATATACATTAATGGTGGTTTTGGATAATTGGTTACATAGGAATGGTTCTTTGGTAATCGACTTTGGTTTTGGAAATACTATACCTCCAATGTGTTTGATAAAATGCATATAACAATGCTTTCAATATAATATTGGTTTTTCAATGGAACTTATGCATGGTTTAAACTTGGTAATGGAACCCTAAATGGCATGAATAGTTTAAATGGTTTTAAATGGATTAAAAAGGCCATGGTGGCCATGGTTTTTGTTAATTCAAAATCATGAAGGGTACATGGATTCCCTTTAACCTATATATGGTTGGCTATGAACAAAACTTGCAAGAATAGTTGTTATAACGATACAACTACTAATTTCCTTGTTTAATAAATGGTTAATGGATTTGTTGGTTGCTTGGTAATAGTTTTAATTGGAAATAATGATGGGGTGTACGGAAAAGTCATAGAAGGTGGAGGTCCCAGGGGGGGCAAAACTGAAAACTCATATTTATTGATGTGAGGTTTGGTCTTGGTGACCGTGTGCATGATGTAACACTTTATATTTAGGGGATGTACTAGTCATACCAAGTTTTCTTTCATAGTCATGCGGTTTTACACACAGGGGTCCTTTCAGTAGGGGGAGCAGAACCTATATAGCCCGTGGGTAATTTAGGATGGCAGAGCTACACACCCTAGGTAAAGGTTTTAATGGCATGCTAAACTTGGTCCCCTTTTCCAGCATGGTTATATATATGTATATATGGTTATATGCATATGGATGGTTTTACTTGGTTTTATAAGTGGCATTATTTTATCCTTATGTTGAGTTCATGCTAACGATCACTCGTTAACCCATCTTTGGGTGGCTGTACACCTACGCTATATAAGAATCGTCCATTCTACTCCTCCTACATAGTGATTGACTCAGGTACAGTTTTTGGATTGAAGTGGTGAGCTTTCATCTTTCTAGAAGGCTCCATTTTATGTTATGGATTTTCTTAGACATTATCATTTTTCTATAGATATTGGTTTTGGCTATAGTTAGGGGCATTTCCTAACTGGATATTCTTACTCTTGTGGTTAGAGGCTTTGTGGTATTGTTATGGGTTAGAATGGGTGGGATCGGTATTGGTGTCATCCTTAATATTGGCATTGGAATTGGGGTTGACATCATTGAACATAATTTCTCACTGTTTCATCATATTTCATTTTGGGATTAATCATGTTATGTTTTGGAACTTATTTGGTTATGGTCTGGTTTATGGACCTTGTTTTGGTACTGCTTTGGTTTGGTATTATTTCTATAGTTTGGTGTGAAGGGATGACTTGATAGGGTTGCTCTAGAAATAGAGCTATCCCAAAGTTAGTCCTTGTCTAGTTATGCTATCTTGTTATATGTTCGGTATTCAACCGACTTAAGATATACTAATGGTGGTTGGGTTGGCTAAGAGAGGGTGGTCCCCAGTCCTGGTTGGACTTGGGATGCCCATTACGACAAGGAACCCGATCGGGTCGTGTAAATAGCCTTGCAGTCTTACTAGATAGAAAGAAATGGATGAGTAACTTCCTTGCTAGATAATCCCATATAGTGATGGAACTTGTCGGCTTTACCTTCAACCACTCCTTCATATCCTTTAAAAGTTAGACAGGGCAAAATGTGAGCCTCCCGTAGTCTGTCGAGACTCTAGTGGGAATAAAAGTGTCACTGAAGGAAACTATAAAAAGAACACTTATATTATTATGGTTTATATTTGGCATACCTCAAGGCAAGGAAATACATACAAGGGCTTTGTTTTAGGGTTATTTCATCTTTCAACTCCTTTACTTTGAATTTGGTATGAATATTTCTATTTTGCATATGTTGATTACGAACATAAGGGCTAAATTTCGTTGTTTTGTGGTTAAGGCCGAACATGATTGCACTTAGTTATTCTTAAAGTTGGTTAAATATGGTTTATTGTATGGGTTGTTTTTAATCCCATATTTTTACTATTTCGATATTGGCCAGCATTAAAATACATGTGTAATCCTTATTTTGAACCCAGGAGGGGAACCATTAGGATATACCAAAGGGTTTAAGGAACAAGTTCTTATCTTGTGAATAAAGTAAGATTTTAATTCGCGTCTAAGATAGGAATATACTTAGAACACCTTTGTCGGTTCAACTATAGAAAGATAAAGTAAAGCATCTAAAATAGATTATTTCATCCTCGCTCAACGATGCAGTTGTAATATTCTTTTAGGGAGACGATTTGAGGTTCAAAAGACCATACCCACATTATTAACCCAATGAATCAACAACCCGGTAACCAACGTGAACAACAATAATGATAACGATTTACATGATTGCTGATAGTGCCTTAGGCCGGGATTGTTGATAGTGCCTTAGCCCTGGAATCTCCTCTCGTATTGATTACATCTTTTCCTATGATGTTATTGTAACATTTTATTACTTTCTTACTAGTTATTAGTTACTAAACATTCAAAGATATATTTGATACTCTATAACACTTGATTATAATATTGTCAGAACTAAGATTAAGTAAATTGCTAGACAAGCAATTCCTATAGATTTGATATTCGATTCTTTTGAGTCACTATAATACTTGTCCAATCATGTACACTTGCCTACACAGTTGACCATAATAAGTTTTTGGCGTCGTTGTCGGGGACTCAAGTAATTAGTAATTTTTTGAACTTTTTCTTTTCATAATAAAATTCTAGTGTTTACCACTTGTCTTAGCAGCCGACTTTTGCAAGTTTAATTGACACGTTGGACAAGCAAAAGAAAGAGAATTTATTGAGGCATATTTGGAACCTAAGTGAGTATTTCATCTATGAAAGTGGGAAGCTACAATCCAGTATCCAATTCAACAACTGCTTATGGTAGATCCGATAGCTATTGTTCCTGCTAATGCACCAGCGACTTGGCCCATTCGTGAAGTCGCAATCCCATTCGCAAATAATGTTACTAGTAGTATCCGCAAGCCAACTACGGGTGATTGGTCTAACAGAAATAAAATATGGTGCACTCTTGCATACGAGTGGACAATCACTAGTTTATCTCATGAGGACCCACAATAGAATTTACATAACTTCTTTGAAATAAGTGATACATACATTCCCACTGGAGTATCTACCGACTATGTTTGACTGACTCTCTTCCCTTTTTCTTAGTTGGCTGAAGCAAAGAGGTGGCTGAACGCGGAGCCACCAAAATCCATCACTTTCTAGGATAACTTGTCTCGTAAATTTCTTATTTAGTTCTTCCCATCTAGAAAGACCGCACGGTTGAGAAGTGAAATTCTGAGTTTCGTGCAAGAAGATGGAGAGAATCAGTACCAAGTATGGGAAAGATTTAAGTCTATGCTTTGTAATTTTCCACATCATCAATAGACCAATGATGTGTTTGTGCACACTTTTATTAAAGGTCTCAAGCTAAATACTATGATTCTCCTAGATTCAGTTGTAGGTGGACAATCATTGGAAAAGACATATAATGAACTATACATGTTGTTGAATCGAACTTCACAGGGGAACCCTAAGTGGAATTCAATTATATTGAGGAGCACTCCAGAGAAAGTTGGAGAAGTACTAGATAGTGACTAGTTGATAGCTATGGAAGCATATATTGCTTCTTTACAAAATCACCCAGTTCAGCAATTTGAATGTGTAGCACCCACCAGCAAAAGTAAATGCATTACACCAAACTCAGACTTAGTATGGGGTATGTGGTAGTAGTTACCATACAACAGATGCTTGAGCTGCAAATCCAAAATCTATTAATTATGTGGGTAATGCACAACTTCGGCGAAGTCAAAATTTTGGCAATACCTACCATCCCAACTAGAGGAATCAACCTAACTTATGGGGTGGAAATCAGGGACAAAATGTAAATCAGTATAGAGGGCTAAAAATTCAGAATCAGCAATAAAAAGCTCACAATAATCAGGCCAATACTCAATCAAGCAACATCGAGGAAATGCTCAAATAGATTTTGGCTACTCAGGTGTAGATGGCAGCCGATATAAAGAATCATTAGTTAGCAACTAAGACATTAGAGGTTCATATACGTCATCTTGAAGGAACACAGAATACTATACCTCAGGGAGATTTATCTAGTGATACTGATCCAAATCCTAAGCAAGTGAATGAGTGTCTACTCTCAGTGGGTTGCAATTAGAGGAGTTAGAACTAAGGAAGGTGTCTAACAAAGCTATTGAAAAGGATTAAGAGAAGACCGAGAATGAAAAATTTGAGAGTACTAAAATGAAGGTGGAGAGTGTAAAGCCACCTCCACCATTCCCAAAATGGCTACAGAAGCAGAAGGAGGAAGCTTGCTATTAGAAATTTATTAATTTTCCAAAATAGGTTCACATTAACCTTTTGTTTGTCGATGTGTTCCAAGGTGTTCCAAATTATGCTAAGTATATCAAATATATTATGGAAAATAAGAACCTATTGATCGAGTATGCCACGGTTGCACTTACTGAGAAGTACAATCAAGAATTCTGAACAAATTGCTCAAAAAACTTAAAGATCCAGGCAGTTTTACTATTTTGATCACTATTGGTCAATCTGTTTGTGTTAGAGGCTTATGTGATCTTGGGGCGAGTATAAACCTCGTGCCTTCATCATTGTTTAAGAAGATGGGGCTAGGCAGCCCAAGACCTACAACAGTGATTTTGCTGTTAGGGGACCAGTCACTTGCTAGACCAAAAGGAATATTTAAAGATATATTAGTTCAAGTAGGTTTTCTCATATTTTTAGTTGACTTCATTATCCTGGATTTTGATGATGATTCATACATCCCATTTATTTTGGGTACAAGATGGGCTTTGATTGATGTGGTTGTAGGGCAGTTGATAATGAGAGCTCATGATAAGGTTGAGGTATTTTATGTGTACAAGGCAATGAAGTTACCAGCAATATATGATAAATTGTCCTCTATCATAGTTCTAGACCTTAAAGATCTTTCCCTTATTATGTCCGAGGACCCACTAGAGAGAACATTGATAGGATGTGATACTTTTGGTGATGCTGCAGTTTATGAAATGGTTGAACTTCTGAATGTTGTAGGTGTCTTTGTGCGTAAAGGTAAATTTCAACCTTTGAATATGCCCCTTTTTCTATCTCCTAGGCCTTCGATTAAGGATGCCCCTAAATTATAGCTTAAGGCTCTACCATCCTATCTCAAATATGCCTTCCTTAGTATTAATGACACTTTACTAGTAATATCTGCAGATTTGTTTGATGTACAGGTAAAGAAACCATTAGCAGTGCTTAAAATAAGAAAAAAGGCAATCGGATGGAAAATGTAATACATCCAAGGAATTAATCATGCATTATGCATGCACAAAATACTAATGGAAGAATATCATAAGTCTAGTTTGGAACATCGGTGAAGATTAAACCCAGTGATGAAGGAGGTAGTTAGAAAGAAGTGATTAAATTACTCGATAAAGGGATAATTTATGCTATTTCAGAGCAAATAGGTCAGTCCTGTGAAGTGCATAGAGGGATGACAGTTATGACAAATGATAATAATGGTTGATCACAACTTGTACTATTGATGTGTCATGGAAACAGGACACTTTTGATGCTTAAAACTATGAATTTATGTGTGAACTTAGGTTGTTTTGTAAGATATAATATACTTTGGTTTGAATTGCAGGTAAAATAGGTTTATCACATTAATTGAATGAAAAAAAATAGAAAAAGACCTAAAAAGACCAACTCCGATCAGTATACAAGTTTGCCATTGAATCTTAACCATTTGATATGACTCGTATGTTGAACCATATGAGGAATAGAACCAAAACACAAATCAAGAAACCAAATATAAAGAAGATATAAATTAAGTATCCCAATCGTAAGTGAGGATATGAGTCGGATGCTGAATTCATGAGCATAACAGAATCCAAGCTAATATCCAAGAATTGAAGTATCATAAGGATATGAGTCAGAAGTCTAAGTACGACTCATATAGGGATGTCATATACAAACCAGTGTCAAAGACCGAAAAAGACTGATGTCCCATATAGATATGGATTAAGGACATAAGTCGTATACATAGTTATGACTCGTAAGATGAAGTCGTAAGCTAAACAGAGAATTAAATACATGGGAATATTAGATATTAGAATGGTTATGACAAGGTAGGGTACGACTCGTAAGCTGAGGATACGAGTGAAGACTGAGTCATACCAACTTTCGACTTAACTTTACCTTTCCTATTTTTAATAAGATTTTTGTGTTATTTTGAAATACTATAAATACACTAGGGTTTATCTTTTATTTGAGGATGCGTAGTGACATTCTTTTACGCATGATTACATATTATTACATACTTTTACAATTATTCTTGATATTTGAGGGTTTTATTCAATTAAATACTTTGGATTTTATTCATCTTATTCTTGTGTAATACATTTTATGCGTTATTCATTGATAATCATAGTTTCTTATAAAAATATGAGCGGATAATCTCCTTATCTAGGGTTGTGGGAACCCTGGTGGATTAGCTACGTAGAGGAAGGTTGAGACTCAATTGGTCTGGGGGTTTTGCATGTATTTTAATTCTCCTTCAGAATAATTAGCATCAACTAGCTGCAATATCATGAGATAGCCTATATTTGCATTCATTCGATAACTAAGAAGCTTTCGATTGGGAAAAGAAAATTAAGATAGGGATATGATAACCAAGTATAGTTGAGGTTATAGCAAGGGGAATAAGGAGACACCTCTGAGAAGATAACCAAGTCAAAACGGGTGAAATTTATCTTCTAAGCAAGGGATAATACCTATCTTGTAGGATTTGCATAACGAACAATAGAATAATTGGGTTGAACACGTGAAATTTACACAGTTGAGAAGCCAGAGGGAACACAAACCTAGCGTTTGGCTCCTATTGATTTCAACTCAACAGCACTCAAGAATTTGTTACTATTTATAATTGATAGCAAAACTCCACCCCCCTCCATTTACTATCCTGTACTACTTATGGATTACATCACGGCAAGCAAAAATTCATGTTTTCCCTATAGGATCGACTGACCCCAACCTTGTTGGGTTACTATATTTGCAATCAACCGCATTATACTTCGTGTGGAGGTGTGGTTTTGGGAGATATTAACTATGACTGGGTGGAGAATCTGTATGGTCTATAGAAAGCTCAATGAGACCACCCAGAAGAATTCTCATCCCATCCCATTTACTAACCAAATGTTTGGCAAACTTTCTGGAAAAGAATACTACTGCTTCCTTAATGGCTATTCTAGTAATAAAAAATAGCCATAGCGCCAAAACACCATAAGTAAACAATATTCACTTATTTGTAAGGAACCTGTGCTTTCAGGCATATGCCCTTTGGATTGTGCAATGCACTTGCCACTTTCCAAAGGTGCATGATGGACATTTTCTATGATATGGTGGAGGATTTTGTAGAGGTATTCAAGGAAAACTTTTCTATATTTGGTAACTCTTTTGATATGTGTTTACAGAACTTAGACAGGGTTTTGGCTTGGTGCAAAGAAACAAATTTGTTATTGAACTAGGAGAAATAATAGTTTTTCACAAAGAAAGGCATCATTCTTCGCCAGAAAGTGTCTCAAAATGGACTAGAGGTTGAAAAGGTAAAGGTGAAGGTGATTGATAAGCTACCACCACCAGTCTCAGTTAAGGGTGTGCGTGGTTTCCTTGTGTCACAACCCAAGCATACTCCTTAGTCATGACAACAGTGTTTACTGTCACAAGTGACCACAAGCTAACCCATGAGTTGGTACCTACTGTGAGTACTGAATAACTGATAATAAATACATATGTCGAAATGACTGATAAATGCTATAATGTTTTAAATACCAAAAATGTAACTGAATCTGCAAGTCTGAAAATATCTACAAGAATACTGAAATCCAACTGATAACATTTATAAACTGACAGACTGTATGAATGTCTAAAAAGCCTATAACTGTCTGACTGTGGAGTTGAAGGGACAAGTCTCCAACTAACTCTGACTGACTAAATAATACTGAACTACTAAATAGTTCAAATAAATCACCATGTTCCCGAAAGATAAGGACTCACCAATACAGCTGCTAAGTCATGCCGGGATATCTAACTGCGATCGTAAAACTGAGCATTCGAGCCTCTGATATAAGATATCATAGTGCAAAGAAAGTATGTGGTCAGTACTTTGAATGTACTAGTATATGAGATAAGGCTAGGCAGAAGTACATAGGTTCATGTGCATGAAATAGCACTTAACTGAACAGCATGAGATAACTAATGCATAAATGCATAAAAGCTATAAATTCTGAGAATGCATGACCAAGCATATAACACGATACTAAAATAGTTTGTAAACTCAAATACTGAAACCTGGTAACTGAATAACTGATGAACTGTATGCTATGGTCAAGAAAACCTAAACTAAACTCTGTATTGAATGCTAAACTGAGACTGTGAAAGGTATCACATAATTGACATGCCCCAATCTGAGCTAATTGGGGTCTAACCTGTAACCTTAGTTGGAAGGGTGTCAGTACCGTACCACAAGTACTAACACATGGTTTTGTGGATCCACTAATCTGGTGTCCTAAAGTACAAGGGAGTTAGTCCTAAATTGGTGGGTGACCGCTAAAATAATGTCAATCCTAAATTGGCGGATGACATCTCAGAGAATGTTATTCCTAAACTGGTGGGTGACATCTCATAATCCTACGCTGGCAACGTAGTTCAGGAACTTAGGGACTGCTTCGAAGGACCCAGTCCTAGCTTGCGGGTGATCCCCCATCCCTAGGTTTTCTCGGTGCTAAATTCTACTCCTAACTGAACTGACACAGATTACTGAACTATTCTATGTTTAACTACCAATAATAAATTACTAAACTGATAATGCTCATGATATATCTGAAATTATTATGAATGAACTGAGATTATATCTGAAATCATTCTTAATGTACTGAGACTATGTAAGCAGCTAAATTTCGGGTATTCATAACCCCCGGCACTGAATGCAAATAACAACAAAGGCATGCACAAGCTTCGAAAGACCATAATGGGGAATCATTCTACAAAATTATTCTCTTTGGCATTTCATCAAAGACATGGGGATTAAGTCTTTAACACGGGGATGCTTTTAAATATGATGTGATAGCATGATAACATGACAAAAAACATAATTTAAGGATTTATCCTTAATTTCATGAACATGTCATGGGAATTCAACATCCAAGACATATTACTATCCATTCCACTTGAAAACAATTGTAATCTTAACTTGAAACCAAAATAACAAGAAATTCATGGAGTTAATTCATTTAAAACATGGAAAACTCATAATTTAACATTTAAAAAGGGATTCTTGGACTCTATGGTGAAAGGAAACAATAGATGAACATCACACATACCTTTGATACCTAAATCCTCAAAGTGTACAACTTTCTTGAAAGTTCTTGGATAGTGAAGCTTAAATTCTTTAGTTTTCTTAAAGTGAAAGAAAGGGAAATGTTGAACTTGAGGGAATTATTAGGGTTTGTTTTTAAGAGTAAAGTTGGAGAATTTTAGCATTAATGCCCTAACTGGTGCTAAATCCCATGTTTTTATGAATTGGGGTGATGGGAAAAGACAAGAATGCCACTCAAGAATTTCAATTTGTAACTAGAATGCCAATTTGAGGGCCATCGAGATGTGTCAAGGGCCTCATTTCTATACCACCTCGACGTACCTCAATCATGGTGAGGCTTTGGAATTGAAATCTAAACATGCCTCAATCCTCATTCAAAAAATTGAAACTTTCCCGAGACATGCCCCTTACACCCCCTGAACATGAATTAACTCAAAAACTTATATCTCAGGGTCGGGAAGGTCAGTTTTAAAATCCTCAAAGTTAAGAGGTAAAATAAGGCTAAGTCCCCAACACTTAGCCAAATTTTCAGGTTCTAAGTCTCCTATACATGCACTATGAGCTGAAATAAGCTAAGAAAAGTACGAGGCATTAAAATATCTCCCCCTTGGGAATATTTCTACTTGAATGAGACTGATTAAGTTGAGAATATTGGGGAAACTTGAATCACACACTTAACATACATGACTAAAAACATATTACATGACTGAGTCTGAAACATGATATATGATTGAACTGATTTGTGTATGTATGAATGACATGAAAATGATTGTATAGCTGGAACTGAGAATGGAAAAGAGATAATCTAAGGAAAAATGTTACCTTAATCTGAATCTGAGTTTTTGGATAAAAGATGAGGGTACTTGGTTCACATATTTTCTTCTTCTTCCCAAGTGGCTCCCTCAACACACTGATTTCGCCAAAGAACTTTGACCAAGGGAACTTCTTTGTTCCTCAATCAATGAATCTGACGATCAAGGATATCAACTGGGATTTCCTCGTAATAAAAGCTATCTTGAACATCTATACTTACTAAAGGGACTACTTTAGCTGGATCACCGATACACTTCTTTAACAAGGAAACATTGAACACTGGATGTACTCATGCCAAATCTATAGGAAACTCAGCTAATACGCTACTTTCCCATTATGACTCAAGATCCTATAAGGGCTAATATAACGGGGACTGAGATTCCCCTTCTTGCCAAATCTCTTCACTCCCTTTATGGGAGAGATTTTCAAATAGATCCGGTCACCAACCTCATTCAAGATCTCTTCTCCTAACATCTGTATAGGATTTTTGTCGGCTTTGGGTTGTCTTAAGCCTCTCCCAGATTAACTGAACTTTCTTCATTGCATCAAACATGGAATATGATCCTATCAAAGTAGCCTCACTTACCTCAAACCAAACAATAGAATATCTGTACCTCCTCCCATAGAAAGCCTCAAACAGAGCCTTCTAAGTACTGGTGTGATAACTGTTAATGTAGGCAAACTCAATAAATGGCAAGTGATCATCCCAACTACCCTTGAAGTCCATAACACAAGCTCTTAATATTTTCTCTAGGGTCTGAATAGTTCTTCCTACCTGACCAACTATCTGAGAATGAAAGGTTGTACTGAGAAGAACTTGGGTACCTAGACCCATCTAAATAGGTTTCCAAAAATGAGAGGTAAATTGAGTACCTCTATCTAAAATGATAGACTACGGGACCTCATGCAACCGAACCAACTCTCTAAAAAAGAGCTTGGAGTAATCCTTGTTTGAATAGGGAGTATGGACTGGCAAGAAATAGGCTGATTAGGTCATTCTATCTACGATAACCCAAATCAAATCATGCTGACAACACGAATGAGGCAAACCCATCACAAAATCTATGTTCACTTCTTCCCACTTCCAAGTGGGGATGCTAAACTCCTGGAAAGTACCACTAGGTGAAAGACCTGTAACATAACCGTAACCACATCAGGAGATCTTTCATGATCCTGTTGGGACTGAAGTGGATATAACCTATTCTAACATTGTCCACTAGTGGCACTAGAAGTAACGCCCTGTTGAGTCGGGCAACCTGCTAAAGCTAATGATAGAATGGACTGACCCTATTGGTGCAAGTCCTTCCCCTATGAGAAACTATTCAACATTCCTTGATCCTGTGGGCTAGCTTACCATACCTAAAACATACATCACTCCCAGCTTTACACTCACCCTGATGATTTTTACCACATTTCCTATAGAGCGGATTAGTACGACTAATGTTCACACTACCTTGGGGATTAGGGCCTAGCGTCTTATCCCAACTGTCATTCCTAAGTTTTGGTACTGGATCACTAGCTAAAGATAGAGTTGGGGATGAGAATTTTTGATGGAACTTAGAATAGTTACCACCTTCTAACTTTGGCAAGGATAAATTAAAGCTACCTATTTTGGCCCTTTTATTCTCTCTCTCTCTCCTTAAGTTTCTATTTCTTAATCTGTTGAGCATGGAAAATAAGCCTATATATGTCTATCTCCTTAACCAACATAGAAACTCTAAACTCTTGACCATACTATTAGATATACCAGACACAAACTTACTCATTCAAGACTTATTATCAAACACCACATTAGTAGCATACATGGCCAACTGAGTAAACTTAACTGAATGCTTCCTCACACTCATATTACCCTATTTCATGTTAATAAACTCCAGCACTTTATCTTACCTCAACTCTAAAGGAAAGAACTTTTCTAAAAGGTCATGGCAAACTTCTCCTACCTAATAGGCCCTATCTCAACACCCCTGTCTTCCTTCAACTGCTTAAACCACGTGTAAGATACATCCTACAACTAGTAGGCAGCCAACTCTGCACTCTTACTTGAGGTGATACCCATTATATCTGGATCCTTATAAACCATATCAACATATTCTTGAGGATCCTCCTTAGACTTGTATCCCAAAAACAAAGGGGGATTCATTCGGGTAAAATCTCAGATCCTAGCTGCAATTGTATTTACCTCCGGATTGGCTTGGATAGCAGCCTGTTGATTGTTCTAAGATATTAATGAGTGAGATAAAGTAGTGAAGATAGCTCTAAACTCAACATGAGAGACATGCTCATTCAAGGGATCTTCTTAAACAGGCAGAGGTATAGGCTGATTTCTATTTCTTCTTTTGTTGTTCTTTATGGGAGGTATTTTCTGTAAATGAAAGGAAGAATGGATTTGAAAATGATTTTAAATAGATATCATGCTCTTTTGCACTACATGAACACTAAAAGAAGGGAAACTTTTCCTAGAATATCTCATAGCATTTTGACCATAAGTGTGGCGTGTTTCACACCCATGTACAAAAATCTACTCAACATGACTTTTTAGACTCCTAGAAATATCTAAAACCCTAGGCTATGGTACCAAGTTTTGACATGACTCGAGGCTACTCCCTAGTCAAGACAACAGTGCTTACAGTCACAAGTGACAATAAGCTAACCCATAAGTTGGTACTTGCTGTGAGCATTGAGTAACTAATAATAAAGACATATGCGTAAAATGAAAAATAAATGCCATAAGGTTTTAAATACCAAAAATGTAACTGAATCAATAAGTCTGAAAATATCAACAAAAATACTAAAATCTAACTAATAACACTGATAAACTGGTTGACTATCTAAATGTCTAAAAAGACTCTAATTGTCTAATTGTGGAGTTGATGGGGCAAATCCACAACTAAATTTGACTAACTAAATAATACTGAACTACTAAATAGCTGAAAAAAATCATTATGTCCCCAAAAGAGGACTCACCACTACCGTTGCTAAGTTACGCTGGGATGTCTAATTGTGGTTAGTGAACTGAGCATTCAAACCTATGGTATAAGACATCATAGCGTGAAGAATATACGCGGTCAGTACTTTAAATGCATTGGTATATAAGATAAGGTTAGGCTGAAGTGCATAGGTTCATATGCATAAAATAACAACTGACTGAAGAAAATGAGATAACTAATGCATAAATGCATGAAAGCTGTAAATTCTGAGAATGCATGATCAAGCATATAACATAATACTAAAATAGTCTGTAAACTAAAATACTGAAATTTGGTAACTGAATAACTGATGAACTGTATGCAATAGTTAAGCAAACTTGAACTGAATTTCTTACTGAATACTTAACTAAGAATGTGGGAGGTATCAGGTAACCAATATGCCCAAATCTGAGCTAATTGGGGTCCAACTTGTAACCCATTTGTAAGGGTGTAGTACTGTGCCACGGATACTAACACATGGCTATATGGATCCACTAATATGGTGTCCCAAAGGACTAGGGAGTCAGTCCTATACTGGTGGGAGACCCCTAAGAGAATGTAAGTCCTAAACTAGTGGGTTATATCTCTGAGTATGTCATCCTAAACTGGTGGGTGATATGTCATAATAATATACTTGCTACATAGTTCTGGAACTTAGGGACTACTTCTAAGGACCCCGTCCTAGCTAGTGGGTGAGTTCCCATTCCTAGGTTTGCTTGGTGCTAAATCCTACTCCTAACTAAACTGACATTGATTACTAAACTATTCTAAGTTTAACTACCAATGATAAATGACTGAACTGATAATGCCTATGTTATATCTAAAATCATTTTGAATGTACTGAATATATCAGAAATCATTATGAAAGTACTAAGACTATGTAAACCGCTAAGTTTTTAGTATTTATAACCCCCCGTCCTAAATGTAAATAACAACAAAGGCATGGAAAATCTTCGAAAAACCATAATTGGGAATTATTCTACTAAATCATTCTCTTTGGTATTTCATCAAACACAGGAGGATTAAGGCTTTAACATGGGGATTCTTTTAAACATGATGAGTTAGAATGATTACATGACAAATATCATAATTTTAGGATTTATCTTGAATTGCATGAACACTGCATGGTAACTTCAACATCCAAAACATATTATAATCCATTCCACTTGAAAACAATTGTAATGTTCACTTGAAATCAAAATGACAATAAATTCATGGAGATAATCCATTTAAAACATGGAAAACTCATAATTTAACATTTAAAAAGAGATTCTTGGATTCCATGGTTAAGTAAAACCATGGATAAACATCACACATACCTTTGATACCTAAATATTGAATGAGAAAAACTTTTATGAAAGTTCTTGGATGGTGAAGCTTGAATTCTTGAGTTTTCTTAAAGTGAAGGGAAGGGAATTGTTGAACTTGGGGAACTGATTAGGGTTTTTTTTTAGAGTAAAATTGGAGAATTTAGGATTTTAATAATCTAACTAAAGCTGAACCTGTGTTTTTATGAATTGGGACAGTAGGAAAAGACAAGACTTCCCCTCATAAATTTAAATTCGTAACTGGAATGCCAATTTTAGGGCCACCACGATGTGCCAAAGGCCTCATCGCTATACACTATGATGCACCACAATCGCATTGAGGGTTTGAAATTGAAATCCAAATATGCCTCAATCCTCATTGGAAAAATCCAAAACTTTCTCGAGATATGCCCCTTATACCCCTAATGATGAATTAACTCAAAAACTCACGTGTTAGGGTTGGGAAGGTAAGTATAAAATTCCTCGAATTTAAGATTTCAAAAATAAGGCTAAGTCCCTAACACTTAGATAAATATTTAGGTTCTAAGTCTCTTATGCATGCACTATGAGCTGAACTAAGCTAAGAAAAATAAGGGCATTACACCTTAGACTTACGGGATAGTACAGAAGGTTCATTTAGGACTTCTAGAAGATTGCAAGTTCAATGTGTAATCTAGTATATAAAGATACCAAATTTGAATTTGGGATTACTTCTCAAAAATCATTTGAGAAATTGAAGAAAAGATTAATAGAAGCTCCTATCTTGATTGCCCCTAATAGGGGATTTTTGTTTGAGCTGATGTGCGATGCTAGTGATGTGGTTGTAGGTGCAGTGTTGGGGAAACATAAGGAAATGGTCTTTACTCCATATATTACACTAGTAAGTCCTTGGATGATACTCAATTAAACTACACAGTCGCAGAGAAAGAGATGTTGATAGTAGTTTACATTTTCAACAAATTCAAAGTTTATCTAGTGGTATAGAGTTGACAGTGCATAAGATCATGTGGCCATTGGATATCTCTTTAATAAAAAGGATGAAAAGTCCAGGCTAATTAAATGGATCCTACCACTACAAGAATTTTATCTAGAAGTATGAGATAGAAAAGGAGTTAAAAATTAAGTGGCTAACCACCTATCGAGGTTAGAAAGTCAAGTTTATGTAATTGATGAGATTGGTATTCAGGAAGAGTTCTCGAATGAACAATTTATAGCGTTGATCGTTGCAGAACTTCTATGGTATGCTGATATAATGAACTTGCTGGTTAGTGGTGTATACCCTCCAGATGCCACTAGTTAATAAAAGAAGAATATGTCTCATGATTCTCGCTTATATAAATGGGATAAGCCTTATTTGTTCAAGAAGGAGGTTGATTAAGTAGTGAGAAGATATGTTCTAGAAGTTGAATCTAAACAAATGCTTAAGAGTTTCCATTTATAACCTTATGGAGGTCATCATACAGGTGAATGAACAACACACAAGATTTTATAAATAGGTTTATTTTGGTGGCAGTAGATTATGTGTCTAAGTCAGAAGAGGCTATATCTCTCCGTGCTAATGATGCAAAAGTGGTGATGAAATTTGTCAAAAAGAATATATTCTCTCATTTTGGCACACCTAGGGAAATCATTAGTGATTGAGGGACTCACTTTGGGAACCATTGGTTTAAAAACTAACTATCAAAATATGGGGTACGACATAAGGTAGCCACAGCATATCACCCATAAATAAGTGGCCAAGTGAAGGTATATAATTGGGAGATTAAGTAGATTCTACAAAAAATAATCAATGGTCAGTGCAAAGATTGGTCGGTAAAACTGGATAATGCACTATGGGCATGCAGGACAACCTATAAATGCCTATTAGGACCTATCCTTATTGGTTGGTGTATGGAAAAGTGTGTCACTTTCCCATAGAGATTGAGCATCAAGCTTATTTGGTAGTGAAAAAATTGAATCTTGGTTTGGAGATTTTAGGAAAGAAAAGGATTCTATGTTATGTAAGCTTGATGAGCTCTGCTCTCATTCTTATGAAAATGCAAAGTTGTACAAAGAAAATACCAAAAGATGGCATGATATACATATCTTGACTCGAGTCTTTGAGCATGGTCAGAAAGTTTGTTATTCAATTCTAGGCTAAAGTTATTTTCGGGTAAGTTGAGTTCCAAGTGGTCTAGGCCATTTGAAGTGGTGAGAATGACCCCTCATGAGGCTACTAAACTCTAGCGAGAAGACAAGAGCAATACATTTCTGGTGAATGGATAGAGAGTCAAACACTATTGGGCTGATCATATGGATAGACAAAAGACGTCTGTCATATTTTGGGATGAGTGATGTTGAGTTGATTATGTCACGACATCAAATAAAGTGCTATGTGGGAGGCAACCCACAAATATAATGTAATAGCATATTTTCTATTTTTATTTAAAAATGATAAAAGAAATCAAGAATATAAAAAGTTATATTTATCCACGACCGAAACTAAGGGGCTAAGTGGGAGGACACCCACCTTATTTTATGTGTTATATTGTTTTTGATGAGATTGGAGGAATGAGGTACATCGTGGAATGGGGAATAAATTAAAGTGAGTAAATTGTGTTTTCGGGAGGCTTCCAGGTATGAAAATACTATTTGATACAATGAAAAGTAAAGGCGAGCAAAGGGGGAGCTAAAATTTCCCTAGATGGTAAAATAGTAAGCCTCTGTGATATTAGCATGCCACAGACCGTATCCTCTGTGATAAATTCTTGGCACTCCAAAAGGAAAATTTCACGGAGGCTATTCCAGTAAGCCTCTGCAATTTCGATGTGCCACACTACTTATCCTCCGTGATAAGGGCGTGGCATGGAGGGTGTCAATTTTGGGGTTATTTTAATTATATAGTTGGGGTTAACCCAGCTTACCTCTCCTAACCTGAATTCCTCCTCTAAAAATACCTTAAATCCCAAATTTCCCTCCCTATTTCACAACCTTAGTGTGCCATATTCCCAAAATTTCTTTAATTCAAAGAGTGTCATGTCATAAATCCACCCTAAATTCTTCAACTTTTCTCCTACACAAACTTGAACAAGGTAAGTTCTCAAGCTTTTATTTCTCCTTATTACTTGAATATAGTAGTTCAAAACTCACCATGTTTGAATGGTTTGACGTTGTATGTTAGAATTCATGTGATTTGAGTTATGGGTTTAATATTTTGAATCACCAAGTGCAATTTATGGTGTTGGTGAAAATGGTATACTCGTATTTAACCCTAAACTGTATTATGGAGCTTGTTGTGGTGATTTCATATTTGTACCTTGATTATAGAGTCTCTTGTGGACATCTATGTGTGTATGTGATAGAAAAGCATGTTAATATGTGTGTGCTGATCTATGCTTGTTGGTATTTTTCCCATAATATTCTATTTTCTTACATAGCAGTGCCTCATATTGTTCTTGTATGGATCTATGACAACACATGTCATGTTTTGAATTTATGTAGTTTAATAGGTGTTGTTTTGTGAGAGTATTTCTTAATTTTACCCTCTTAATATAGCTCTAAGGAGAGTAATATTTTGGGTATATTATGGTTGTGTGACTACTATGAGGTGAGAAGTGAGGTTTGCGCTTGAAGTCTGAGTAAAAAGGTATAAACTCACATTAAGATTTTGTGTCTAATAACTACACTTCCAAACTAATTAAGTAGGTGTTTGAATTGGCTTATTTTTAGTTACTTTTAGCTTTTAAGAACTTTTTTAATTTTTGTGATGTTTGGCAAAGTAAAAAAGTGCTTTTAATCAGTTATTTTTAAGTCAAAATAAGAGCTTGTAAGCCAAAAACCAAAAGTAGGGTAGTACCAACTTATGGTTTTTGGCTTTTGGCTTATAAACTACTTATTAAAATCCAATCCAAATAGGCCCTAACTATTTGCCTAGGTGTTGTGACCATGCAGGTATAATGTGAAAAGAGAAAGTTTGAGTACCCTAATTTCAAATTTTATGCACCTGTGTTGGCAACTAAGTATGGGGTGGCCCCTAGATCCTCCTACACTTGGTGTTTGCTAGCCTAAATAGGTACCATTTTTACATGATTATTACATATTATACTTCGTGGGTATTATAGAAAGCAGAGCACAGAAAGGGAAAATGTTGTTAGACCTTCAAAACCATCCAAGAAGAGAGTTTATTCAATAGCCCATGTATCTAGAGCCCCAGCTGTCACCAAATGTTAAATTCGTAAGTATAGGTCTAGGTGGGTTGAACAAGCATGGAAGAAATAGTATAGTAAACATACTGAGACTAAGTATGCCTTGGATGAGTTTATTGACCGAGATATTTTGCATAGAGAGTTCCCGAGCATGGTTCGAAGGATTGGAGAGCTACATATGAACTTTATTTTTGAGTAGCCTACTGAGTGCAACTTTCACTTGACTAGGGAATTCTATGCTAACTGGGATCCGAGAGATCCGGATTTAGAAGCTAAAATTCGTGGTCAAGTGGTGATATTCAGTGCACATGACTTGAATGCAATTTCGGGCAATCCAAAGATAGACTCCCTTCAGCTAAGGCAACTGAACATTACTCCACCCTACACCAACATCAGACATCTTATTGTGTGGTAAAAAATGACGGCTAGGTGGATTCTTCACTGAGAGCGAGGACATCATTTGACATTTCCTTATGTACGAATGAACAAAGAAGCTGGAATATGGTTAAAGATCATCTGTCACTGCCTCATTCATGGGAAGCACGTGATAAAAGTCACTCAAGATCGAGTTTACTTGATTTATGCATTGATGTAGGAGGGCTTTGTGATAAATGTAGGTGTAGTGATTATTTCAACTATGAAGAAGTCTTGTTTTTATTAGGGACGCAAGTATTGTTTTGTTGAATTGCTGACTCAATTTTTGAGGGGCCATAAGATAGAGGAGGACTCCCTGGACTACATATTAGTGTTAGACACATGTCTAATTTATGTGACCCCAATGCAGGGTCTTGATATAGCTCATGGACCAGTGCTGACAATACCCGAGAACCATGCTCAGGATTATGAGATCACATTCCATATGTACGAGCTATAGATATTATAGCTGCGAGTGAGGGAAAAAGAAGCCACTAAAGAGGAGGTACGCATAGTGGATCTTTACTATCCACTTGTTCACGATTCCAAGACTACCTTAAGGATAGGCCCAGAGTTTGTGGAGCCATTGGATGATGATATCCCTATAGATAAGGAGAGGTAGCTGTGGGATTTGAACTTTGAGACCTATGATGACAATGATATAGACCCAAACTTAAGAAATGAGGATTTGGGCTCGGATGTTGATAATGGCATGGATGAGGCATGACCAAGGAGTTTTAAATCACCTCATAAGTTTGTTTGGTCTTATATCTGTAAGCACCGGGGATAGTGCTATATTTTAAGTATGGGGTGGTGCCAATTCTCATATTCTATTACCTATTTTGGCTGGACTAGTATGGATGTTATTCTATTGGATATTATTTTTGATTTGGTACTAAGATATATTCTGATACATTCAATCCGTAATAGTCAGTAACTATTCTATTTTCTAACTTCGTAGTTAGTAGTTTTATTATTTTACCATTCTTAGTTTGTTATTTTTGTTGATTATTTATTTTTAGGTCGATTTTAGGAGTTAATTTTTTTGCTTTTAGGATACATTCCAATAACTTGTCATAGTTAGGTACCTTTCTCGATGATGGATGGATGACGGTCTTCCTAAGAGGAATTAGTCTTAAGAAGTGAATACATGAGAGAACCCAATCACTAATCTAATGTAAGGTACTTTTTATTGGTCCATATAACCACGTGACATGAGAAATATTTTTCCATAAAAGAAGCATTTCAAACTAAGATGGGTGTTATTGTTGAGATGCTTAGTCTCAATTATGTGACTCTTTGTTAGTGTTGGCTTAATTTTGAATTTGTGCAATTGTTGGGTCAAGATTCTATAGGGATCCTAGTTGAATCTAGAAAGCACCAGGTGTGAGTAGGGATTTCTATTTATTCCATGTGCATTGTGATGTCTAGAACTTGCCCAGTGTGTTTATAAAGAGAAATAAAGAGTACTAAGTTTAGGAGATGATATAGGTATTTCTTTGATAGTTATTTTCATACCCTCTTTCACCTACCTGTGTTCAATATTCTAGTTAACCCTGTTGAGCCTTTAGCTTATTTTCTTTGGAAGCCTCATACGTAGCCTAATTCCTATTCTTTGGTTGACCTTAATTTGATCCAAAGCTCTTAAGTGGTTTAGTCGAAGGTTAATTGAGTTAAGGAGTTGAAATACAAGTATGGAAAAGGCCACAAAACATAGCTATTGGTGTTAAGAATTGATGTGTATTGAGGTTGGGATTTGTCTAAGGAAAAACAATAAAGATTGTTCAAAAAGTGAATAATGTATTAAATAAAATATTTTCTTCCGCAATGTATGTGAATTAGCTTAATAAGATAGGGAAAAAGATGGGTGTGAAGGTAGGTAAGATGAAAAATTGGTTGTTAATAGATTAATCTTAATGTTCATGTGATGTATTAAAGTGCTAAGGGAAGTTAGTCACTAATTTTAGCCAAATAGTTACTACCTGTACCTTAGCCTACATTACAACCCTTAAAGACCTATTTGATCCTGAATCTTAACATTCTGATATTAATGGAGTACTACACCAAGGGCATACCTATGGTTCATCCTATGTCATGTGTGAATTCTTTGGGAGAGTGAATAGATTTTTTTCTTTGTTTTGGGTACCCATTATTATGATATCTTCATAATGATGAGTGAATAAGGGTAAATCTCTTGTTGTGAGGGTGCATGTAGAGGATTGTTAGGTGACTTGTATGAATTCTTGGCTAAATATAATGTGCATAGGTTTGCCAATGTATTAGAGTCTGTTTTTCGAGGTTAGGAAGTATGAAAATAGTAATCTAGTATTTTAATATGTGATATGACATTTTTGGGATGAAAATTGAAAAGTCATATGTAGCCGTGTATGCCCAACGAAAGTGTCTCGTTAAGATAGTAATGTGAAACCTAGGTGTGTTGAGAATAATTGCATGGACTTGTTCGAATGAGAAAAAGACTAAGTGTGGGGTGGTGATCTTGGGCGTATTTATACAACCAAGTGCAAGAGATTGCTTTGGAATCATGAGAAGCTAACATGGCAACCTCACCCTTCTCCCTTTTAATTTTTCCCTCTTCAACAAAATATTTGGAGATGAGATCATTGATTGACTAAGACTCATCCTGAGTATTATAGGCAGTTTTTATTTGGATAAACTAAGTAGGCAAAGAGTTAAGAGAAGAGTCAACAATGTAAGTTCCAGGAAGAGTTATTTCAAGAGTTTTCAGTTTGGACTGAATGTGGACCAACTTAAGTAAGTAATCTCTAACACCCCAAGTAAAGGCATACCTCATCCCTGCAAGTTTATTCATTAGATCTCCAGTCTCAGCCTTATTGGAGACAAGATATCTTTCTTTCACTTGGACAAGAAACCTTTTGGCATTGGTAGTTTCAGGCAAGCCACTTTTGAGGTGCTCAACAGTCAATCTCCTAAAGTCAAGGATGCATAACCTATTAGATCTCTCCTACTTAGCATAAAATTCTTTTTCAGCAACTGTACTAGAACCAGTGAGAGTTAGAGGCACATCCTCACGCAAGGCTTGGTCTATGTCAGCATGCCGAAAGCAAATTCAAGATCTTATTTCCATCAATTAAAGTTAGAGCACGACCGAACCACAACTTCAGCATTGTTATTGTTCAAATAAATGGCAACTTTTCACAACATAACATGAATGAATTTATCAAATTAGCAAGGCATAAGAATAATAATCTTATCACAATGATGAGTCTCGCTGCATCAATAAGTATCCCCCTTTGGGCAAGGAAAGAAAACATTTTCAATATTAGAAACCTATCCCTTTTGGGCAGATAAATTTACTAAAATCAAAATAATTTCACATAATGAGGCTCATCGCAATACTAATTTAAAGCACACAATAAATATCGTTTGGGCAGATCATTGTGTGTTTTCTAACTTAGTGATACCCCCTCAAAATGGATTAAACAAGTCTCATGAAGCAAAGCAAATACGTCAATTTGGTGTACACTAGTTACCCTAATTTATAAAACAAATTCAATCTCAGGGATTCAACATGTCATTTCTTAATTTGTTCATGTGACACAGTAACTAACCACACAATTGAAAAAATATTATAAATTTGATTTAGTTACAATTCAAATGAAACCAGATTGAAATAAAATAAATAAATAACAATTTGACATCTTTTATAAACAATACCTTAATTTTAAAAAAAGTCATAAAATAAATAATTTTTTATACTATTTAATCTAAGAACATGGAGCTAAATAAATGAATGAAACTTTAATAACAAAGCCTCCATAACACATTCTTAAGAAGGCTTTAGTTTAGTCGACTTTACTTCAGCCAATATCGAAAAAAGTAAATAAAATTAACACTCTCTAAACAAAAAATGCAGCGAGAAAAAAACTTGGATAAGACATCATTCATAGAATCTTTCTCAAGATCATTTTTGGGACACAAGTCTAAGCTTAACTTATCACCTTTCACCATAGGACTTACAATTTTCCATCTGAAATATTTTCAAAACACGATCCATATAGGCCTTTTGTGAAAGAGCCTATAACTTACGAGATCTATCTCATCGAATCTCAATGCCCAGAACAAATGATGCCTCTCCTAGATCTTTTATATCAAACACTTTATTCAATGAATGCTTAGTTTCATGCAACAGTCCCAAATTCAAGTCATTTATCTCATACCTAGACTTGCAAGACATGCATTTCATACTATATCATACCCATAGGCTTTTTTATTCAAAAGCATGTTAATGACCACCCAAAATATTTAAACATTACATGAGGGAGTTCTTATTTTAAAACACATGAAAACTTATGCAAACTACTTCCTTTTCAATACTTTATCATATGGTGGTCATTTCTTTCATAAATCACATGCAAATTCTTTAGTAGAGAACATGAGTATTTGTAAATCAAGAAAAAACTCTCTTATTTGTTCATAAAACAATAATAATCCATAACATTGTTAGGATAATGGGTTTCATAACAAGTGAGGTAATTACGCAATTCATGCTCTCGTATAACTTTTCAAACTAATAGCACATGTACACATGAAAACAATTCAAGTTTAGGGAAAACAAACTCATAGTTTATATAAGATTTTATCTTAAAACAGGGCTTACAATGCATGCTCTTCAACAATTTCAAAACCCATCTCATGTATGAAATTAAATACCTTAAATGCTTATTTAATCAATAAATTTATGCCCACGGAGTTTAGGATAGTCCGACAAACAAGAAATTTTGCATTTTAAAATTCAACTATTTAGGTTCCCCTTGTAGGATAATAAAATATGTATCCTTTAGAATGAGCTAGATAACCAATAAAAAATCAATGCGAGGTTCTAGGTTCAGTTTTATATATCTTTACCTCTACAGGACATCCACAAACTCAAAAATGATTTAAACTAGATTTTCTATTGGCCCACAACTCAAAAGTGGTTTTAGGAACTGACTTGGAAGGGACACAATTAATAATGTACATGGATTTTTAATAGCTTCACCTTGAGGAACTCAGGTAAGTTAGATCTACTAATCATACTTCTCATCATGCATTTTAAAGTACAGTTTCGCTTTTTAAGATAGTGAAAAAATTTTGAAACAATTTTAATTTTCAAATACTACCAATACACTTTAAAACATATTTAGACATTTTTCACAAGGTATAAAGCAGCAATCGGAAAGAAGTCAGCAGCCAAAAGGAAAAGGGAAATCATTTGAAATTTAAGTTAAAGATGGAGTGTGTCATGATCATTATTTCCAATAATTTTTATCATGAACTGAGTATAGAGTTCAAGACCTATCAATACAGATTCACGTAAACCAAGAAAACCTATAAGGTAGCGGAATATGCAAGAGAAAAGGTGCGTACCTTTGCCCACTATTATATCACGTAACCAAAGATGATTTGTCTGCCATTTCAACAACCGAAGACAAACAAGGCTAAATCTGCCTATCCTTGGCTTATGATGACTGAAAACTTATGGGAATATATATTATATTAAATCTAAGAGAGGGGATCTAGCCTTATATTTATAGGCCTAAAAGCCTTAACCTAGTGCACCCCCACTATGGGTTAACAAGTCTACAAAAGTCTTACATTATTGCTAACCCACACTAATAACATAAAATGGATATAGGTTGTAAGACCCCGCAAATATCCTAGTCATTTTAGTCCTATATAGCATGCCAAAATAGGCCCCAAACATAGAAAATTTCAGCTAAGGGTCAAGACTTAGAATCATTATAGCCTTTGAAATTGAAGGATAAAATGTTTGACCTTTCCAACCTTAGTATGTCAATTTTCAAGTTGATTCATGATTAGGGTCACTTGTAGCTCATCTCAGGCGAGTTTTGGATTTTTTAAACTAGTGTAAGGGTAAGTTTAGATGTCTTAAATAGCAAGGGGCCGTGATAGAGCCGTGCTGTGAGGGCCAGTTAACCCAAGATCAGGGTACCATCGTGAGGGTTTCTTGACCCAAGTAGGGGTCATGTTTGGAGGGTCGTTTGACCCAAACAGGCATTGCAGCGCGATGGGGATCCCGTCCAGCATTATTTTATCGAGGTTTGTGGGGGAAAATAAGTTATTTCCCCTTATATTATTCAGTCTTAACATGAAATTTGATATTCTAAAGGGAAAAATTCATTCTTTATTAACAAAATCTTCTCAAGAAAAAAACACTAGTACATCAAGCTCAAGATGAAGTTCCAAGAAATTCCTAACAATCTTCACAAATTTAGTTAGTCAGGTATGTTATGCCATGTTTTACATTTGATGCTATCGAGTCCTGGGGGTATTCAATACGCAATAATCTAGCTATTTTCCTTGAATTAGAGTAGCTATAGAATAGTCTCATAACATTACAAATAGTAGTACTTATTCAGTTACAGAATTTAATGAACTCAGTCTAGTTTAATTAGTCAACACAATTAGTAATAGTTCAGTCAAGCCTAGTACAGTCTAGTGATTAGTTCAGTGTCTATTCAGTTGAGAGTAGGATTTAGCACCGAGAGAACCTAGGGATGGGGGAACTCTTGCTAGTATAGGGTTTGACCTTTAGCAGTAGACCCTGTGTTACAAAACTACATAGCCAGCATAGTTTAAGTCATCCTCCTTCCAGATTAGGGTTGACACAACTATATATACAATTCATGAGTCTTCCTGCCAGATTAGGGTTGACACAACATTGTTAGTATCCCTTGGCAAGGTGCTAACACCCTTCCAATTGGGGTCACAGGTTGGACCCCAACTCAGTTTATAATCGGGGTATGTCAATTAGATAAACACTCCTACAGTTATAATTTTAGTACTTAGTACTCATTCTTAGTATTCTTAGTACTCAGTCTTAGTATTCAATAAAGAACTTAGATAGTTCTACAGAACCATGGCTATCAGTTATCAGTTATTTAGCCATTATAATTCAATACTTCAGTATTAGTCTAAATTATTAATTTTTAGTATTCAGTTATCAGAACTTAGAACTTTAGTTTTAGTCTAATTCATACAGACGCTATATGCACAAGTATTTCATATTCAACATGTTCAGTAGTTATAGTTTGGCATGTACTCTCTCTCATTCAATTACTTCATGATGTTCATTCAGTCAGTTATCATCTCATGTATATGAACCCATTTATATCAACCTACCTTACTTAGCATACCATTACATTCCTCATACCGATGCACACTCTTTCTTTATGCTATGATGTCTCATATCATAGGTTCAGACTTTCAGGGTCCTGACCATACTTAGCAGCTCATACTATCAGTAGCAGATACAGTAGTGAGTCCTTATATTTTATGGATAGGGTTTATTTATATTAGTATTCTAGTTAGTTCAATATTCGGAGTTAGTTGGGAACTTTTCCCATCAACTCTATATTCAGACAGTTAGAGGCTTTCAGACTAGCACAGACAAATATTCAGTTTTTTAGATGTTATTAGCAGTACATTCAGTTATTATTTTAGTATTTTGAGAACCTTATGGCATTCTCAGTTATACTTCTACATATGATTTTCAACATTATTATTTAATGCTCACAATAGGTACCAGTCATGGGTTAGTTTGTGATTCTTTGAGGTCGTAAGCAACGTGTGACATCCAGGGTGTAGACTCAGGAATTACAAACTTGGTATCAGAGTCTAAGGTTCAACAGAGTCCTAGAAAGTCTGTAATCCATGTCAAGTAGAGTATTGTGCCTGGGTGTGTTGCACACCACACTTATGGACAAGGGGCTATGAGGCATTTTTAGGAAAATTTCCCTTCTTTCAGTATTTATGTCGTGCGAGTGAGCGTGAGATAAAGTTAAAATCTCTATCTAATCCAATTTTTCCTTTATTTTACAGACTATGCCTCCTAAGAAGACTAATGGAAAAAGAACTGGAAACCACCCAACACCTCCGCCCGTTTGAGAAGATCCCCTGGATGAGCATGTCTCTCACACAGAATTTAGCATAGATTTTACCACTCTAGATCATTCTGTGGAAGCTCAAAATGAATGCCCAGCTGCTTTTTAAGCCAACCCAATGGCCAATATGGCTACAGCTAGAATTTGGGACTTCACCCGAATAAATCCCATATCATTTTTAGGGTTTAAGTCTGAAGAGAACCCACAGGAATTACTTTACATGGTGCAGAAGGTAATATATATTATGGGGGTAACCACTAGTGAGAGTGCTGAGTTAGTTTCATATCAGTTATAGGATGTAGCTCATACATGGTTTAAGCAGTTAAAGGCAGATAGGGGTGTAGATGCAGGGCCTATAGAATAGGAAGTATTTCCTACTGCCTTTCTAGATAGGTTTTTCCAATTGGAATTGAGAGAGTATAAGGTCTTAGAGTTTATTAAACTAAATTAGGGAAGCATGACAGTGAAGAAGTATTCTCTCAAGTTTACTCAGTTAGCCAGATATGCTTATCATGTGGTAGCTGATAGCAGATCTAAGATGAGTAAGTTTATACTAGTATATCTGATGGTGTGGTCAAGGAGTGTAGTACTGCAAAGTTGATTAAGGAGATGGATTTGGCTAGGTTAATGGTCCATGCTCAGTAGATAGGGAAGAAGAAGACTAAAGAGAAAGAGAAGGAGAGTAAGAGGGATAGAATAGGTAACTTCAACTTTACTCAGCCTAAGTCAGAGAGTGGTAATCATTCTTAGAGTTGCCAAAAATCTTCAGTTCTGGCTCTGTCCTCAGCCAGTTCTCCGGTGCCTAAGTTCAGAAATGGTAATAAGGATAGGGCGTCAGGCTTTAAATCTCAAGGTAGTGTTAGTAGTTCCCAAACATATCTTCTTTAGCAAAAGTGTGGCAGAAACCATCAGGATGTCTACAGAGCTGGCGGTGATGTATGTTTCAGATGTGGCAAGCCAGGTCATAGAATTAGAGAGTGTCCTCAAGTGGGTTCCTAGAGTCAATATAATCATCCCCCAGCTCAGTCTGGTCACTTGTCTCAGCAGGGTGTTGTTCCATGCCACAAGTGGGCAATGCCAAAATAGGATTTTATGCACTTCATTCCCAACAGGATCAAGAAATTTCTCCTGATGTGGTCACTGGTATGTTATAATTTTACCATTTACATGTTTATGCTTTGATAGATCCAAGATCTTTTTTATCCTTCTTAACTCTTTATATAGTTGTTGACTTTGGAGTCAGTCCCAAAATCTTCGTAGAGCCCTTCAGAATCTCTACCCCAGTGGATAAGTCTACCATAGCCCGAAGGGTATACAGGAACTATCCAGTTATGGTGTCTTAGAAAGTTACTTCAGCAAACTTAGTAGAGTTAGAGATGATGGATTTTGACATCATTCACGACATAGATTGGATCCATTCATGCTATGATTTAGTTAACTATAGAAAGAGAGTTGTCTATTTTTAGTTCTAAAATGAACCTATCCTAGAATGGAGGGGTAGTACTTTATCACTTAGGGGTTAGATTGTTTCATACCTTAGAGTGGAAAAATGATATCCAAGAGGTGTGTCTATCTTCTTATTCGAGTTAAATATTCTAGTTCTAAGACTCCTAATCTTGAGTCAGTTCCAGTAGCAAGTGAATTTCTAGATATGTTTCCCAAACATCTTCCTGGAATTCCTCCTGAAAAGGAAATTGACTTCGGAATAGACCTTTTTCCAGATACTCATCCCATCTCTATTCTTCCATACAGAATAGCTCCAGTCAAACTCAAAGAGTTAACCAAATAATTGAAGGATCTCCTATATAAGGTATTCATCAAACCTAGTGTTTCCTCGTGTGGCACACCAGTTCTATTCGTGCATAAAAAAGATGGTTCTCTCAGAATGTGTATTGACTACTGTTAGTTGAATAAAGTTACAGTCAAGAATAAGTATCCGTTTCCTAGAATCGATGACATTTGGTCTTACCAATGCCCCAACAGCTTTCATGGACTTGATGAATCGTGTGTTCAAGCAGTACTTGGACATGTTTGCCATAGTCTTCATTGATGACATTTTTTTCTACCCCCACGATGAACATGATCATGTAGACCATCTTAGAATAGTGCTACAAACTCTTAGAGCCCTTTAGTTATTTGCAAAATTTAGTAAATACAAATTTTGGCTAAGGTCAGTAGCTTTTCTTGGTCATATAGTTTCCGATGATGGCATTAGAGTTGATCCTCCAAAGACTGAAGTAGTGCGAAACTAGCCTAGACCTATCTCTCCAGTAGCTATTAGGATTTTCTTAGGTTTGGCTAGTTATTACCGATGGTTTGTTGAAGAATTTTCATCTATTGCTTCCCTCATATCCAGATTAACTCAGAAAAAAGTCAAATTCCAGTGGTCAGATTCTTGTGAGAAGAGTTTTCAGGAGTTGAAGACTCAACTCACTACAGCCCCTGTTCTGACTGTGCTTGATGGTTCAGATGAGTTTGTCATTTATTATGATGTTTTTAGTGTTTTTTTAGGGTGTGTTTTGATGCAGAGGGTTAAGGTTGTGGCCTATGCCTCTCGACAGCTTAGGCTCCATAAAAGAATTATCCCACCCATGATCTTGATTTAGCAGCTGTTGTGTTTGCCTTAATGATTTGCAAGCACTATTTCTATAGGGTGCATGTTGATATGTTCACAGACCACAAAAGCCTACAGTATTTATTTTCTCAAAAAGACTTGATCCTGTGTCAGAAAATGTGGTTAGAGTTGTTGAAAGATTATGACATGAGTGTTTTGTATCATCTAGGCAAGGCAAATATAGTGGTAGATGCTCTCAGTAGATTATACTTGGGTAGTGTTGCTCACGTTAAGGATGGTAAGAAAAAGTTAGTTTAGGAAGTTCATCATCTTTCCAGTCTAGGTGTCCAGTTGGTTGATTCAGCTGAGGCCAGTGTTTGGGTGTATAATAGTTTAGAATCATCTTTAGTTTCTGAGGTAAAAGAAAAGCAGGACAAAGATCCCAGTTTAGTTAAGATGAAAGAGTCAGTCAAAGATCAAAAAGTAGAAGTTTTCTCCCAAGGGGTAGATGGTATGTTGCGTTGCCAGGGTAGATTATGTGTGAAATGTGTAGATGGCATGAGGCAGCGGATTCTTGTAGAAGCGCATGGTGCATATTACTCAATTCATCCAGGGGTAACTAAGATATACCGTGACTTACAGGAAGTCTATTGGTGGAGTGGGATGAAGAGAGACATTACAAAGTTTGTGGCTAAGTGCTCTATATATTAGCAGGTGAAGATTGAACACCAAAAGCCTAGTGGGTCTATGTAAGAATTCAGTATCCCTATTTGGAAGTGAGAGGAAGTGAATATGGACTTTGTGATGGGCTTACCTCATATTCGGCGTCAGCATGATTCGATTTGGTCATTGTGGATGAGATGACCAAATCAAGCTATTTTTTACTAGTTTATACCTCTTACTCAGTCGAGGACTATCCCAAGATCTTTGTTAGAGAGTTTGTCATATTCCATGGTGCCCCATTGTTCATCATTTTAGATAGAGGTACACAGTTCACCTCTTATTTTTGGGAAGCTTCTAAAAGGGTCTTGGTACCCAAGTTCACCTCAGTACAGCCTTTCACCCTCACACAGATGGTCAAGCAGAAAGGACCATTCAGACTTTAGAAGATATATTAAGAGGATGTGTTATTGACTTTAAGGGAAATTGGGATGACCACTTACCCTTTCTTGAGTTTGCGTATAGTAACAGCTATCATTCCACTATTTAGATGGCTCTCATTAAGGTACTTTATGGGAATAAATGTAGATCTCCTATTGGTTGGTTTGAAGTTGGTGAGGCCACAGTAGTAGGGCCTGACTTGGTTTTTGATGCCTTAGAGAAGGTGTAGTTGATTAGAGAGAGGCTTAAGATATCTCAGAGCCAACAAAAATCTTATACAAATATGAGAAGAAAAGATCGACTTTGTGTATTTGAAGATCTCTCTAATAAAGGGAGTAAAAAGATTTAGCAAGAAAGGGAAGCTTAGTCCCCAATATGTTAATCCTTATAGGATTATTAGTCGTTTTTATAAGGTAGCTTATGAGCTTAAGTTGCTTACAGACTTAGCATTAGTGCACCCAGTGTTTCATATCTCCTTGCTAAAGAAGTGCATTGATGACCCAGTAGTTGCAGTCCCTATAGAGAGTGTAGATATTTAGAACAGTCTCTCGTATGAGGAAATCCCAGTTGAAATACTTGATCATCAGATTCGTACACTAAGGAACAAAAAAGTTTCTTTGGTCAAAGTTCTTTGGCGAAATCAGTCTGTAGAGGTCCCAGACTTAGAAAATTTCCGCTAAGTATCAAGACTTAGAATCATTTTAGCCTTCAAAATTCAAGGATCTTATTTTCGACCTTTCTGACCTTAGTATGTTGATTTTCAGGTTGATTCATAATCAGGGTCACTTGTAAGTCATCTCAGGTGAGTTTTGGATTTTTTAGACTAGCGTAAGGGTGATTTTGGATGTCCAAATTAGCAAGGGATCACGATAGGGCTGAGCCGCGAGGGCCTGGTAACCTAGGCTTAGGGTCATGCCACAAGGGTGGCTTTACCTGAGTAGGGATCGCAACGTGAGGGCTATTTAACATAAGCAGGAGTTGCAGCGCGATAGGGACCCTATCCAGCATTCTTTTATCTGAGTTTGTGGGGGCAAATGGGTCATTTTTTCATTATATTATTCAGGCTTAACACGAAATTTGATATCCTAAGGGCCAAATCCATTCTTTATTCATAAAATCCTCTCAAGAAAGAAACCCTAGTTCATCAAGCCCAAGATCAAGTTCCAAGAAATCCCCAACAATCTTCATGAATTCCGTTATTCAGGTATGTTAGGAGTTCGTCCTTGGGTTTCCTTCCACCCTTGGATTTCAAGAACCCTTTTTAAAACTACAAGTTTATTGATTTCATGATTTATACGGTTGAATTGGATTGTATTCATATATGTGTTGTTGTATGGTTTTCAAATCAAGATTCGTACAAGTTTCAAGTGAATTAATTAGCAAGTATGTAGAATCATGTGATCTCATGTTAAAACCTTGAATTTACAGGTTGAATGTTGTAGCCATGATGTTTATATCTTGCTAATTTCTATGCGCATTAATTATGCTTCCCAAGTGTTTGATACAATGCCTATGTAAATTGAGTTGTGAATTCATGACGTGTTATCATGTGGTCCCATTCATGTTTAAGTTCATGTCTCTCAAATGTTTGACAAAATATCTAAATTAATGTATGGTGGACAAGTAACTAATGTAATACCTTCAAGATTTTTCCATGTTTTACTATTGATGCTATCGAGTCCTGGGGGTATTCAAAACCCGACAATCTAGCTATTTACCTAGAATTACAGTACCTATAGAATAGTCTCGGTAACCTCATGAATAGTAGTATTTATTTAGTTACAGAACTCAGTGAACTTAGTCAAGTTCAGTTAGTCAACACAGTCAGTAATAGTTTAGTCAATCCTAGTATAGTCTAATGATCATTTAAGTGTCTATTCAGTTGGGAGTAGGATTCAACATCAATTGAACCCAGGGATGAGGCATTCTTGCCAGTAGAGGGTTTGAACCTTAGTAGCAGTCCCTGTGTTATAGAACTATGTAGATAGTGTAGGGTAAGTCATCCTCCTTCCAGATTAGGGTTGACGCAACTATAGATACAATGCATGAGTTTTCCAGCTAGATTAGGATTGATATGGCATTGTTAGTATCCGTTGGCAAAGTGCTAACACCCTTCTAAATAAGGTCATGGGTTGGACCCCAACTCAGTTTATAATCGGGGTATGTTGGTTAGATGAACATTTCCATAGTTACAGTTTTAGCATTCAGTACTCAGTAATCAGTAGCCAGTCTTAGTATTCAGTTAAGAACTCAAATAGTACTACAGAACCATGGCTATTAGCTATGAGTTATTTAGCCATTAGAATTCTATTCTTCAGTATCAGTCTAAATTATTAATTTTAAAAACTTCAGTTTCAATCTAATTCAGACACACTCTATATGCATAAGTGTTACATATTCAGCATGTTCAGTAATTATAGTTTTGCATAAACTCTCATTCAGTTAATTCATGATGTTCATTTAGTCAGTTATCATCTCAAGTATATGAACCCATGTATATCAGCCTACCTCACTTAGCATACTAGTACATTTCACATACTGATGCATACTCTTTCTTTACGCTATGATGTCTCATATCATAGGTTTGGACTCTAAGGGTCCTGACTGTTTTAGCAGCTCAGACTGTCGGCAGCAGATACAGTGGTGAGTCCACATATTTTGAGGACAGAGTTTATTTATCTCAGTATTTCTGTTAGTTTAGTATTTGAAGTTAGTTGGGGACTTGTCCCATCAACTTCATATTTAGACAGGCAGAGGCTTTCAGACTAGCACAGACAAATATTCAGTTTTTCAAAAGTTATTAGTAGTACATTTAGATATTATTTCAGAATTTTGAGAACCTTATGGAATTTTTAGTTATACTTCCGCATATGATTTTTAGTATTATTATTTAGTGCTCACAACAGGTACCAGTCATGGGTTAGCTTGTGCTCCTTCGGGGTCGTAAGCACCTTGTGACGTCGAGGGTGTAGGCTCGGGGTGTAATACAGTCCCATATAGGATCCGTATGAATACACATGCTATGTCGTGTCCACCAACTAATAACATCATCCCATTTTACTTTAACGTAATAAAAATTTAATATTAAGCCCATATAAAATAAATAATTCTAACAGGTTTGTCACTTTATAAAACATACCTATTAAAATAGAAGTTAAAATGAGTTATGGCTCTCCCGGTAAATGATAGCTAATATGCACCCACCATGGCTAGGAGACCAAAAGCTTCAACTCGGAATACTATGATGGAGGGTAATTTGCAAGGAATGTGTGTGAAACTTATTAGGGATAGTGAAAGAGAAAATGGTGGTTCACAACGACTTCCAAGAAATATAACAGTAATGCGGAGAGTAGCAAACTAGTGTTAGTGAATTGATAGCTGCAGCAAAGGGGATAGTTTCTCTAAGTAATAGAGGGGGTTTGGTGAACATAGCTTGGTCCTTAATTTAAGCACCATTGATGGATGAAAAAGGGAAAAAAGGCAACATTTCTCATATTCAAAGGAGTGAAGTTCAATATTAATTGAAGCCAACTTTATAAGAGAATGTAGAGGGGTGGTTGGAAGCTACTAAATCACCATATTTTTGGGTAAATCAGGTGGAAATATGGTGGATAATAAACATCAAACTAGTATTGGTACTAGTAAGGTCATTGGTCCTACGGTATTTATTTTGAACAAATTTGATACCAGTAAGATAATGAAGGTTGGTTTTAAGATGGATTATATGGCACTAACTAGAATAGGGGAATAAGTATTGGTAGATATTGATAATGGAGATATTGAATTAGAGGTCAAATATTAGAAGACTGTGGTGATCTATTATGTTCCACGAGCATAGCCTCTGTTTGATGTACTTAATGGTTTTATCTAGCGACACAAAGGAAAGTTAGGTTTTAACAAAGTTTCATGATGAAGAATGAGATTTTGTTGGTTTGATTCAACATGACTTAAGGGAAAGAGGAGTTGTTTCAAGGTGGTATTTACCACTTTGATAGCAAGCTTTTGATTATGAATACTTGAAAGGAAGGGATGGATTTTTCCAAGTAAGAATTGTCATCAAATCCTATAAGGATTAAACTGTATGGTCTTGATTTCAAATAATAGAGTGAGAGCGGTTTCAGAAAAATTTGTAGCCTAGTGGTTAAACCATTAATTGTGGATGCAAATACTTAACAAAAAGTTGGGGTCAACCTTTGCTAAGTTTCTGCTTGAAGTGCAAATAGGCAAGCTATTTCAAAAGGTAATTTATTATAGGTACGAAAGAGGCCAAGTAATTGAGAAACTAGTTAGCTATGAGTGAAAACTCATCATATGTTATTTATGTAATAAATATAGGCATTTCATTACAAGTTTTAGAAAAAACAAGGTTAAGGAGCGGGAGGTGAAGTAGATTTCTCTAATAAATATGGTAGTCAAGAAAGGGGTAAATGACGATGTGTAATCAAAAGTACAAATAAAGAAGATACCAATGCACCAGGTTAATCAATCTAGGGTTAATGATACCAAGAATAAACTAGTTCTAATTTGGAAGAGACAACATAGAGCAGCAGGTAATGCAATCCAGGTAAAGAACATTTATTAGATTATTACAAATGATAGTAATCGACAAACACAAACCACTATAGCTGGTTTTTAGAAGGTTTACCCTCTAGTGGTGATGGTTAAATTGCTTATTTGGAAAACTGGGGTCCAAAATAGCCTTAATAAGTAGAAAGAAGTAAAGATTATTTGCAATAAACTCGATGTAGGTCTAATCAATTTTTTTGAAACAAAAATCAAGGAAAATAAAATTGTAAATATTATTGTTTCCATGTTCAGTGGGTGGTCTATCACATCCATCATAACTTTTTACAATGAAAAGGAGTGGCTAGTGTGGAGGCCAAATTGGTTTAATGTAGTGGCTAAGTATGACTATAATTAGGCAGTGACAAGTGTGGTTAAGTACATTCCTGATCAATTAGAGTTCTTAGGCATATTTGTTTATGATTTTCATCAAAAGGATAAGATAAAAGAATTATGGAATCATAAGAATGGTCTACCTAGGTTGTAGTTTACCTTGGATTATTTTAGGTGATTTCAATGCAGTCTTAAAGAGTGATGATTGGCTAGGTGGCTCTAAGGTTTTTTTGCTGAGGTTACTAATTTTCAAGATTGTCTTGATAACTGAGGTCTAGAAATATTACCAAGTTTAGTATGCAATTTTACTTAGAGTGACAAATAAGTTAATAAAATTTTTCAAAAATTTATTGGGCTATTGTAAATTATGATTGATGGATACTATGTTTGCAGCTGTACCTAGGTGATACCAGAGGGAGTTAGAGATCATTGTACTCTCATGGAAAATTTGATGTACACTGGTACTTAAATAAGGAGTGTTTCATATACTGCAATGTCTAGAGTTCTCACCCCTCTTTAAATTATATAGTTCAAGAGGGATTAAATAAACCAGTTGTAGGTCACAGTATGTATAGGGTGGTGCAGATGCTTAAAATATTAAAAGGAACACTCAAAATATTGTATAAACCGCACTTTAATAACTTGTTAGAACATGCTAATAAGGGTAGAGATGCTCTTCATAGGATATAATATATATCACAATAAAATCTATTCATTGAAATTTTGAGAAAGAAAAGAAGGAAATAAGGTAGAAGTTTTAGAAGTCATCTTATCTTACAAAATTTGTCCTTGTTCAGAGAAGTAAGGCCACTCATATAAGTTTGGGGGATGATAAAACAAAATATTTCTTCTAAATAATTAAAAATAAAAGGTTGCAATAATTGTGACCAGGTTAAAGGGCAAGCATGGACGATTACAGCATAATCAGATCCAAATCTCTAACATTTTGGGTACTATTTTTAGGAGTTATTAGGTGGTGTTGGAGGTATAAGGGTGTAATATAGTAGCATGCTTTTCACTCAAGGCCCAAGACTAACTGATGCACTTTAGGTCCAGATTTTATAATATATTATTGCTCTTAAGATGAAGAAGGTCGTGTTCAACTTTAATAAGAAGAAAAGACCTAGCCTTTATGGTTATGGTCGAGGGTTGTTTAAGGCTACATAGGACATCATTGGAGGTGATGTATATGAGGCTATCCAGGAATTTTTTTCATAATGGTATAGTTCTGAAACAGTTGAATACTACAATTATCTCTTTAATCCACAAGATGGAAGACCAGATTCAGAAGGCCATCTTAGGCTTATATCATGTTGTAATAAACTTTAAAAATGTATTTCTAATCTCTTATGTAATAGACTTGCCTTAGTTTCGCCTGAGATGGTCAATCCAACACAAGCTACTTTTGTAAAAGAGAGATATCTCTCATTCTAAATGTATTCGTGTTTCATGACTTGTTGAGGAAATATAAGAGGAAAAATACACCTAGATGTCTTAAGAAAATTGATTTTATGAAGGCCTATTATATGGTGGATTGAGATTTTTTAAGGGAAATGTTAGCAAGCTATAGGTTCCCTCAAAAATTTATTGACATGGTGATGTAGTGTGGTACTACCACTATTTTTTCAATGAAAGTGAGTAGAGAAGAGCATGTATGTTTAAAGAAAGAATGGGTGAGATAAGAGGATCTAATTTAACCCTTAATTTTTTTCTAGTAATGGAATACTTTACCAGAATATTGAAAAGAATGAGTGTATTACCTAATTTCAGGTATCATCCTATATGCAAGGAATTAGAGCTCACTTATCTCACATTGAAAATGATTTAATGATATTTTGTATGGGTAATAAGCAGTCAATTTATAGGGTAGGGGAGGCTATAAGTGTTTTTCAGCAACTTTTGGCTTATCTACAGATGATGAGCTAACATGTTCATTACTGCGTGTGTGTCAAAAGTAAGTAGGAATTGCTTGCCTTACTTGATTTTCTGCAGGATGATTACCTATAATATACTTGTGCTTTCTATTTTCCTACAAGAAATGGTCCAAGTTATATTGTCGTCAACTTAGCATGAAGACTAAAAATCTAAAGAATGCATGTTCAAGGCATTTGTCATATGCTGGGAGGTTGTAGATAGCTAACTTAGTGGTCTTCACTTTGCAAAAACTTTGGGGCTCTATATTTCTTCTTCCTTGGAGTGTGTTATGTGGATAAAAAATATAAAGCATACTTATGGGCTGGGGCTTATGAGAAAAGGAAATTATCTCTTGTAGATTAGTGCCATGGTTATTGTCCTAAAGATAAAGGTGGCTTAAATATCAAGAACTTGTAGGTTGTTGAATATGTCTACTGTAGGTAAATTAATTTATTGGAAGTAGTAGAGGAAGGAGATATTGTGGGTGAAGTGGGTTCATGACATTTACTTGAAAGGAGAGGGTGATTTATGGGCTCACTTTCCTCTTAATGATTGTAGCTGGTATTGGAAAAAACTCTATAAATACCTATTTTTCGCTAATTTTGAGACTTGGAACTTAGGGTTTTGTGATTTTGAGAAACTTTCTCCATTTCTAAGATTGGGTAATCTCCATTACTCTTATTCAACTAATTTCTTTCTTCCTTAACATTAATTTCTTGTTTTAAATACGAACTAAAGTACGGTATTTGGGTATTTTGGCCCGTAAGGCCTAAAATGGTATTCCTCCAATTTAAACCCCAATTTCAGTCCTTTTTAACTTGAATGAGTTTATAATCCTATAATTATTTGTTTCTCCTCAATTTCATCTTCAAAACAACTTCGATTTTTTATTTTTAAATGGAGTTCTAAGATTTTATTTGGTAAAGTTTAAAAAAGAAATTATTTGGACCTCATTTTTGCTTAGATTTTTAGCTGTATACTCCTAAAATATATGAGGAATGTGTTTATGGAACAAAGTTATGATTTTGCCCTTCTTTTTTGAGAATCCATTTTGGGATCCGTTTTGACCCAGAGTTGCAACTAGACAATATGGGTTTCATTGGCTTCCTTTAATGCATAGATTATATATTTTATTGTTTTAGTTAATTTGTGCCTATTCATGAAGAGTAGGACTTCGGTATTGAAATATTACAAATTGATTTTTAGCCTTTGAGGTAGGTTATGGCTTAACTTCTTTTGGATTGGGTTAGGTTGTTAATACTGATACAAAATGCATATTAAGACTGTGGCAACTAATCATAAAAATGGTTATCTTATTGTGTTGTGAATGTATGGGGGCCTATATGTGATGTAATTGATATATTTGGTATATTACATGCTATGTGTGACCATGTGGGATCTTCTGTGATGTTGGTAGCTTGTGTACATAAGAATAATTGTGTTTTTTATGAGAAGTATATTGTCTTACTACTTTTGTATTGTGATGTATTCTTACTCAATTGGAATATGAATCATATTAGATTTCATGAATGGTTGGAAATAATGAGTGGATATTTGGCTCACGTGATGGTATATTGGCTGATTGTGAAAATACTCATTGTGGTTGGTTGTAAAAATACCCATTGTGGTTGGTTATGAGCATTGCATCCTCATACTCATTCATGAAACAATGGTACCACCGTGGAAATACTAAGAAACATTGGCAACACCTTTTTATGGTAGAAAATATAACATCTTAAAAACCCTCTCTATGGGATGTGCCAGGGAGGAGACATGGATATATGTATTATATATATATTGACGAACCCCTAATGGGTTTACATCAGGAAGCTTTAGCTCTTTAGGTGTATATAGGCCTTGTGTAACAGTCTCAAAGGTTATGCGATGACCTTATGCATTCCATCATCATCATCACCATTCTTATAGTGTTTACTTTATTATGCTTTTTCATGTGATTGTATATTCTGTTTGACTTGTTACCTATCCATTGTTCTAACCTCCCTTACTTATACTTAATGTCTCCTATATGGTGTTCCCCTTTCTTTGCTTATATATAATTGTATGGTTGTATTCTTTTATGGTTCTTTGATGTATTATATATAGATATTATAAGACTGTTAGTGTAAGCAGAGTGGACTACCATTCTGGGATATTTTTTTATTATAGGTGATGTGCCTTATTGTGTATTTTGTATGCTTTATTTTCTACTTTTCTCAATCAGCGTATGATACATACTAAGTACAAGTGAGTTGTACTCATCTCTATTGTGCTCTTTTGGTGTAGATTATAGTGCGGGTGTATCTCTCGTTGCTTGATTTAGGTGACTTTTGAGTTGTTCAATGTAGCGGTTAGACTTTCAAACATATGGGGACCACTTCTATCTTTCTATATTACTTTATATCTTTACTAGTATTTAGAGATAGATATTATTCCTTTTGGATATTCTAAGATATTTGATTCATGGATGGTATTAGTAGTTCTTACACTATTGATACCAGGATTTGGGAGTTTGGTATACAATCTTTGGTTGTATGCTCCATTTTATATTATATTTGAATGGTTCAGCTTTGTTCTAGAAGTCTTGCCTTGGAGTTATTTCTATTTTTCCTCTTGTGTATCAGTTTGAGTGATATGCTTACTTGTTAAGGTTTGTCGTGACAAGTGCCATTATGACCCTTGTTTTTCGGTCGTGAAAAATTTGTATCAAGAAGTCAGGTTCATTGGTCTCAATGGTGTAAGAACAAGATGTCTAATAGAGTCTTACAGATCAACACATAGTCGTCTGTATCTATCTTCAAGAGGTTATAAGATGGATTTAGAAAATTTCCCTTATTTTATTATTTATCATATGAATTTCCTTCATACCTTGTGTTCTCAGTCATATTTTACTTTTTTCTATGAAGATGGTGTCGACTAGGTCTCGTGAGGGCAGAAATATATAGCCTTCATCTAGACGGTAATCCTAGAGTCATGGATGGACTCGAGGGTATAGACGAGGGTGTGGATCTTTCTTATTTAGGTGTAGTCCTAAGGGACTTTCACTTGAGCCTCATTTTGAGTATATTAGAGGTGTGGTTCCTACTTAGTTTTACTGAGTTCTTCTTTCATAGTCTTAGAGGGGTAGTTGGTGTATTTGCTAGCCCATATAGAAGAGTCTCCTTTGGTTATGTCGGTGTTTCTCAAGTCTCGAGTATTGATCCTCTAGTTGCACCTACTTTTATTTTGGGTACTCTTTAGACCTCAAGTACTATTCCTATTTCAGCACGAACAGTAGAGTATGGTGTTCTGAGGTTGAGAGTTTAGCCTTCATCTATGTTACCTCATCAAATAGGATATCAGCCTACCAAATTCACCATGCCTCCTCTTGCTATAAATACAATGATATTTTCTGATGATCAGGAAAGGTTTGAGAGATTTACTTATTCTGGTCCTCCTATAATCAGTGGTATTGTGGACAAGGATGCTTATGAGTTCCTAAATAATTATCAAGATAAGTTGAATAATTTGGGTTTTCTTGAGTCATATATGGTTGCTTAAACTACTTATCAATTGAGAGATGTTGCTAGAGATTGATGGAGATCACTTATTGGTTGTAGACCTCTTGTTTCTCCTAAGAAGGCTCAAGATTATTTTGTTGATGCCTTTTGGGAGAGGTTTATTCCTTATACTATAATGGAATAGACAGAGATGAGTTTGATTGCATGGAGTAGGGCTCTATGACTATTACAGTGTATGAGGAACGCTTTCATTCCTTATCCAGATATCTTATGCCAGTATTTATACTGAGTTTGAGAAGATTTAGAAGTTCATAAAGGGTTTGGATGCCTTTCTTCAATTATCTGTCTCAGATGGATGCATTTGGAGCATCCTTTCAGAGTAATAATGGATCATGCTAAGATGACTGAGGGTATTCTACAAGCATCTCAGAGAGGCACCATAAAGGTACGCCATTTTGGTGAGTGTATAGGTCAGGCTTCTCGAGGTAAATATTTTAGAGGTTCTTATGGGTATCAAGGTAGACTGGTGTAGGCAGTCTTGCAGAGTTTTGGTAGTGGGTCTTCTGGACCAGTAGTTCAAGGTGGCCATCCAAGCCAAGTGGTACCTTCTTCTTTTGAGTTAGGTCATAGAGATTGCTTTGTGTGTGATAAGATTGGCCATTTGGCCAAGGACTATCCCCATTATGTTTAAAGCTAGTCCTACTTCAACTGTGAAGGGTAGGGGTTCTACAAGAGATACGAGAGATAGAAGTAGTGGAACCCATAGTGGTGGTCATGGGGCTACTCATCCAGTTGGTGGTCATGAACAGTGCTATACTATATCCGCTACACCAGAGGAAGAGGCTTCTGATGTTGTGATCACATGTATCATCCCTGTTTGTTTTAGATCTGTATTTGGGATATTTGATCTGGATCAACTTTCTCCTATATGTTTGTATATTTGTCTTTGGGTTTTGATTTTGTTAGTGAGCCTCTTGCCATGCCTATTTATGTATCTACCCCAGTAGGAGATTCTTTAGTGGTAGATTGGGTTTACTGGTCTTGTATTATGACTTTTTCTGGGCGTGATACTTGGGTAGAATTTCTTATGTTAGATATGATTGATTTTGATGTCATCTTTGGTATGGATTGGTTGGCTTCATACCATGCAGTTCTACATTATTATACTAAGATCATGCCTTTAGCTTTGCCTAGTGTGTCGAGGATAACTTGGAAGGATGGGCTTCATCCAGGTCCTAAAAGGGTTATATCTTATATTCAGGCTCTACGATTGGTTGAGAAGGGATGTTTATCAGATTTGGCTCATATTTGTGATACTAATGTTGCTTCACCTCCTTTTTTGGATTCTGGTCGTGTTGTCCATGAGTTCATGGATGTGTTCCCTATGGATTTTCCTAGTATGCCTATAAATCGTGATATTGATTTTGCTATTAATGTTGAACTGGGCTCCAAGCCCATCTCTATTTCTCCTTATAGGATGGCCCCAGCCAATTTGAATTAATTAGAGGATCAGTTATAGGAGCTATTTGATAATGGATTATCTGACCTAATGTATCACCTTGGGGTACACCTATTTTATTTATGAAGAAGAGGGATGGATCTATATGGATATGCATTAATTATCGATAGTTGAATAAGGTGATGATTAAGAATAAGTATCCACTTCGTTATATTGATGATTTCTTCAATCAACTTCAAGGTATCGCGGTGTTTTCAAAGATTGATTTGAGATCTGGGTATCACCAGTTGAGGATTAAGCTTTATATATTTCAAAGGTGGCTTTTCAAACTATATATGGTTATTATGAGTTCTTGGTCTTGTAGTTTGGGTTGACAAATGCCCATCTGCATTTATGGAGTTAATGAATTAGGTATTCGACTGTATCTCGACTCCTTTATTATTGTACTTATTAATGATATCTTGGTTTATTCCAAGAGTGGGGCTGATCATGAGGAGCATTTGTATATTTTGCTTTAGAGATTGAGGGATGAAATGTTGTATGCCAAGTTCTCCAAGTGTGAGTTTTGGATAGAGTCCTTTTCTTTCTCGGATCATTTGGTGACTGATAAAAGCATTATGGTTGATCCAACTAAGGTTGCAATGGTTCACGATAGGGCTAGACCTATTTCACCCATCGATATTTGGAATTTTGTTAGCTTGGCAGGTTATTTTCAACGTTTTATTAAGGGTTTTTCATCTATTGTAGATCTATTGACCATGTTGACTCAGAAGAAAATTTCCTTTTAGTAATTCGATGCTTGTCAGGCGAGTTTCCAAAAGCACAAGGATTTGTTGACCTCAGCTCCTATCATGACCTAACCCAATGAGGGCATGGGTTTTACCATATTTTGTGATACTTTAGTTGTTAGGTTAGGTATTATGTTGATGCAGGGGGGTAAGGTGGCTACTTATGTGTCTCATCAGTTGAATCCCTATAAGAAGAATCACCCAACCCATGATTTGAATTATGTGCGGTTGTTTTTGTGTTAAAGTTGTGAAGGCACTAATTGTGTGGAGTCTATTGTGAGATTTTCTCGTATCATCGTAGCCTTCAGTACTTTTTCACCCAGCGAGATCTTAATATGAGGTAGCATCATTAGCTTGAGTTGCTTAAGGATTATGATTTTACTATTCTTTATCATCCAGGCCAGGCTAATATGGTTGCATATGCCTTGAGTTGGAAGTCGACTATCATGGGTAGCTTGGTGCATCTTTTGACCCAAGAGAGGCCTTTGGCCTAAGAGGTTCAGTATTTGGCTAAGCAAATGGTTAGGCTTGATATTTTGACACTACGGTGTATTTTGGCATTTCTGGAGTCTGGATCTTCTTTGATAGAGCAAATTCGAGCTCATCAGTTTGATAATGTGGCGTTGAGATAAGGTGTTAAATGGTGAGGCTAACGAAGCCTCACTTTATTTTGATGGTGTTTTGAGGAATTACGACATAGTTTATGTGTCAAGAGTGGGAGATTGGATTATATTAATTTTGGAGGAGGCCTATTGTTCCTAGCATTCTATCCATTTGAGAGTTTCTAAGATGTATCATGACTTAAGATAGCATTACTGGTGGGGTATTATGAGGAAGGATGTAGCAAATTTTATAGCTCGTTGCCTTTGTTGTCGGCAGGTGAAGGCCTAGCATTTGAGGCCTAGTGAATTACTTTAGAGATTACCCATTCCTAAGTGGAAGTGGAAACAGATCACTATGGATTTTGTGTATAGGCTGCATCATATTTTCCATGGATCTAATAGTGTTTTGGTCATCATGGATCGATTTACCAAGTTTGTACATTTCAGTCCTATGTAGGTGTCTTTCAGTGCTGAGAGGTTGCCCTTTATCTATTCGGGAGATTATGCGCTACATTGTGTGCCGATGTCTATCATTTTGAATCAAGGTGTTGTGTTCACTTCTCACTTTTTAAAAACCTTTCAGGATGAGTTAGGTACTCCGGTTGTCCTTATCATAGTATTTCACCACCAGTCTAACACTATCCAAGTTTTAAAGCATATGCTTCGTGCTTATGTGATAGATTTTGGTGGTCAACGAGAATAGCATTTAGCCTTGGTGGAGTTTGCTTATAATAATAGCACCATTCAAGCATTGATATAGCTTATTTTGAGGCCTTGTATGGTAGGTGTTGTCGCTCTCCAGTTGGTTGGTTCGAGGTTTCTGAGGTTAGACATTGAGTTACGGACTTGCTTCATGAGTCTTTGGATAGAGTTCGAATCATTCAAGATAGACTTCCAGCAGCGTAGAGTTGGCAAGAATTTTATGTTGATCGTAGACTTTGTGCCTTAATATTTAGTGTTAGTTATTATGTTTTCCTTTGAGTTTCACCCATGAGGGGTGTTATGAGTTTGGGAAAAAGAGCAAGCTTAACCCCAGGTATATTGGACTATTTGAGATTCTTGGGACTATTGGTGATATGGCTTATGAGTTAGCTTTTCCCTCAGATTTATCAATTGTCCATCTAGTTCTTTATGTTTTTATGCTTTTCCATTACATTTTGGGTGAGTCTCTTGTCATTGGTTGGGAGTCGATTCAGTTGGATGAAGGGTTTCTTTTTGTTGAAAAGCTAGTCTCCATATTGGTTAGGGATGTTAGACAGTTGTGCTGTAGAGTTATTCCTGTGGTTAAGGTCCAATGGAGCATCGACCTGTAGATGAGGCTATACGGGAGGTTGAGTCTGTTATGCGTAGTTCTTATCCCCAGCTCCTTGTTGATTTAGGTATTTCTCTTGCCTTAAGTTCGAGAGCGAACGAGATTTTTAGTGGTGGATGGTGTAACAACTTGAATATTTTGATGAAATATGTGAAATATGTGTTTTTTGTGATTTGAATATTTTACCCCTCCTCGTAGTTGGATTGTTGTATTTTTGAGATGTGGGGATGATTGGCACGATTTCTGATGCAATTTGGTGCCATTTATGTGATTTTGTCGTTTTTGGTTGCTTTGAGAGCCTTATAGTTGAATTCTGCTAATATCTTTTGATCCGTGCGATGGATTATAAAATGAACTGCTCCAACAAATCCGAAACGTTGATTGTAGGGTGGTAACATAGTTGTTGTAGTTTTATAGCCTCCATATCTCATTTCGACCCTTAGTTTAGAAAGTTATGATTTTGGATTTTAGGGGTCAAATTTGTGAAATGATATTTTTTCAAAAATTTGATATTTCTATTGAGTCTGGAGCGTCGAATTTGATATGGTAGCATAGTTTATTTGCGCTCATAGGATTTTGGATGAATTCTGAGGGGCCCTCGGAGACTTTGAATGCACCAAGCCCCCAGCTAGTGCATGATTCAACTGGTGCACCTATGATCGTAATGCTCCTATCATGATCATAATTGGGCATGCAGTCAAGGTGTCACGATCATGATACCCTTTCCGCGATCACGATACCCTTGACAGGCGAGGTACCGCAATCGTGAACCTTGTCTGCGATCGCGAAGCCTAGGTATATAAATACCTAGTTTTCGCCATTTTTTACTATTTTTAAGACTTGGAGCTAAAGATTTCATGGATTTGAGCAACTTTATCCATTTCTACGTTTTGGTAAGCACTATTACAATCATTTCAACTAATTTCTTTCTTCTTTAACATTAGTTCTTGTTTTAAACACGAATCCAAGTATGAAATTTGAGAATTTTGGCCCGTCAGGCCTAAAAATGGCATTCCTCAAATTTAAACCTAAATTTTACTCCTTTTTCGCTTGAATGAGTTTCTTAACCTATAATTATTAGTTTTACCTCAATTCCATCTTCAAAATAACTTTGATTCTTGATTTTGAAATAAATTTCGAAGATTTTACCCAGTAAAGATTAAAAATAGTTTTTCTTTGATTCGGACCTCATTTTTGCTTGGGTTTTCAATTGTAGACTCTTAAAAATATGGTGAACATGTTTTTGGAATAAAGTTACCATTTTGGCCTTCTTTTTTGAAAATCCATTTTGGGGGTCCATTTTGACCCTGACTTGAAACGAGGCAATATGGGTATTGTTGGCTTCCTATTGACATATAGATTATATATTTTGATGTTTTAGTTTGTTTTGGGTCCGTTCGTGAAGATTAGGGCTTTGGAATTGAAGTGTTGTGGACAGATTTTCAGCCTTTGAGGTACGTTATGGCTTAACTTTTTTCAAACTATATGGGTAGTTAATATTGATATAAAATACGTATTAAGGGTATGGGAACTAATCATGAAAAATGATTATCTTATTGTTTGTGCCCTTGTTGGGGCCAATATGTGATGAAATTGATGGATTTGGTATATTACGTACTATGTGTGACCATGAGGGGTCCTATGTGATGTTGATAGCCTATGTACATGAGAATAATTGTGTTTTGTTTGATGAAAAGCAAATTGTGGTTCCAATTGTGTATTGTGATGTATTCATACTCTATTGGCATATGAATTATATTAGATGTCATGAATGGTTGGAAATAATGAGTGGATATTTGGCTCACGTGATGTTATATTGGTTGATTGTGGAAAAACCCATTGTGGTTGGTTGTGGAAATTCTCATTGCAGTTTGTTGTGAGCATTGCATCCTCATACTCATTCATGAAACAATGGTACCATAGTGGAAATACTGAGAAAAATTGTCAACATCTTTTTATGACAGAAAATGTAACATCTTACAAAACCCTCCTCGAGGGAGTTTCCGGGAGGAGATACAGATATATGGATTGTATACGGGTTGATGACCCCCTATTTGTCCTATGTCGGGAAGCTTTAGCTCCATAAGTGTATATAGAGGTTATGCGATAGTCTCGGAGGTTATGTGACGACCTCGTGCATTACATCATCATCATTTTTATTGTGTTTACTTTATTATGCTTGTGATGTGGGTGTATATTTTGTTTAAATTGTTACCTATCCATTATATTAACCTCCCTTACTTTTACTTAATGCTCTCGTATATGTTGTTCTCATTCCTTTGCTTATATATGGTATAAATGTATACTTGTCTTCTTTTCTGGTGTTTTATTGTATTATATGTGGATATTACAGAACTGTTAGTGCAAGCAATGTGGGCTACTGTTGTGGGACATTATCTAATTGCAGGTAATGTGCCCTTAGTGTGTATTTTGTAAAATTTATTTTTATACTATGTTTGGTCGGCCTATGATACCTATTAAGCACAAGTGGACCGTACTCATCACTACAGTACCTTTTTGGTGCAGATTCTGGTGTGGGTGTGTCTCACATGGCTTAATTTCGAGCACCTTCAGTGTTGTTCAAGGTAGCGGATGGACTTTCATGCGTCTAAGGTCCACTTCCATCTTTCTGTATTAGCTTATGTCTTTAATAGTATTCGGAGACAGATATTGATATTCTGATGTATTTGACTCATGGATTGTATTAGTAGTTCTTACACTATTGACACTAGGTTTTGGGAGTTTGGTATAATATTTCTGGTTGTACGTTCCGTTTTCATATTATATTTGTATATGGTTCGGCTTTGTTCTAAAAGCCTTAACTTGGGGTTTTTTCTGTCTCTTCCCCCTTGTGTAACATTTTGGGTGATAGGCTTACTTGTCAAGGTTCGCTACGACAAGTCCCATCATGGCCCTTGTTTTTGGGTCGTGGCAAGTATAAAATCAAGAGGAAAACTAGAATCCATACTTGGCCTTTCCCTCTTAATTACTAGCAGTACAATAACAACATACCTCATATAATTTTTTAAGAGGGTTTTTGAGAGAGTAATGTAAACGCAACTTTACTTATACCTGAGAAAGTAAAGATGTTTTTGATCTACCCTTAACTCAAGCATGCAAAAAAACATATAGTACTGAAGAATCAATATTGAAAACAAATGGATAAGAGAATATTAACAAAATAGAAGATCAAAAAATACTAAATAATACGATAATCGAAGCTAAAGAGATACTAGAATAGAAAGATAAAATAGTAAGAGAGTAATAACAATATTGATTAGGAGACCATACAACATACAACGGCTTAATAATTTTCTATCTTAATCCTCGACCTCCAAGTTTTTCTATCTAGGGACACGTCCTCAATAAATTGCAAGTGTGCCATGTCGTTTTAAACCACCTCTTCTAAAACTTCTTTGGCATACCTCTACCTCTTCTCATACCCGCTATATAATTCAACCTATTATGCTTTCTCAGAGAGTATATGCATCTCCTATTAGTATTCCCAAACCATATTTGTCTCGCCCTCTTCATCTTGTCCACAATGAAGGTCACTCCTGTCTTATCTCGGATATCTTTGTTCCTAATTTTATCTCTCCTAATATGCCAACATATCCACCTCAATATCCTTATTTTGATACTTTCATCCTCTAGGCGTGGGAGTTCTTATCGACCAACACTCTATCATAAATAAGATAGTTGGTTTGTTACTTTATAAAACATACGTATTGAAATAAAAGTTAAAATGAGCAATGGTTCTCCCGGTAAATGATTGCTAACATGTTCCCTCAATGGGTAGGAGACCAAATCTGACTCTGGCTACTATGATGAAGGGGAATTCTCATGGAACGGGTATGAAACTGAATAGGGGTAGTGAAAGAGAAAATGGTGGTCCACAATGACTTCTAAGTAATGTAACAGTAATGCGGGAAGTAGTAAACCAGTGTTGAGTGAATCGATAGCTGTAGCAAAAGGGTTGGTTTCTCTAAGTAATAGAGGGAGTTCGGTAACCCAAGCTGGGTCCTTGATTTCAGCACCATTGATGGAAGGAAAAGGGTAAAGAGATAATAGTACTCAAATTCAAGGAAGTAAAGTTCAGTATAAATCAAAGGCAGTTTTATAGGAGAATGTAAAAAAGTAGTTGGAAGCTACTAGATCACCATATTCCTAGGCCAATGAGGTGGAAACGTGGTGGATAATAAAGATCAAACTAGTGTTGGTGCTAGTAAGGTCATTGGGCCTAGGGTATTTATTTAGGACAAATTTGATATTAGTAAGATGATGAAGATTAGCTTTAAGATGTATTGTGTGGCACTAACTAGAATAGGGGAATAAGTATTGGTAGATATTAATGATGGAGATATTGAATTAGAGGTCGAATACTAGAAGATTGTATGATCTGTTATGTTCTAGGAGCATATCCTCCATTTGATGTACTTAATGGTTTTATCTAGCAACAGTAGGGAAAGTTAGGTTTTAACAAAGTGTCATGATATTGGACAAGATATAAGTGTTTAGATATTTTTTTTATTTTCTTATTATTTAGCTTCTTGTACAAGATACATGTATTTTTATTATTTAGCTTCTTGCACAAGATATATGTATATATATACATTGGCTCATATTGAATAAGATCATTAGAAAATTTCCCCACTATTAACTTCAATTATTTCATGGTATTAGAAAGGTAGCTCGATCCAATCTCTCTTCTTCCCTTCAAGCATCACTTGATTTAAATGGATCAACACGATACTCCAAGTATGGTTAACACTACCACTGCAGCTCATACTACAGCTGCAATTCCTACTGCACCTGGGATCAATACGAATCATCCTTACTATCTTGCCCTTTAGATTCATCGGGTATGACCGTTGTCAACTTCATCTTTAATGGAAGAGGATTTCCAGGGTGGAGAAGAGGAGTATTGATAGCTTTATTTGTGAAAAAAAAATTTGGATTCATTAATGTAACATGTAAAGCACCAGATCTCAATGCAACTGACTATGAACAATGGATTTATTGCAATGACATGGTGATATCATGGTTGCTCAATTCTTTATCAAGAGAGATTGGGGATAGCGTGATCTATTCCAAGACACCCAAAGAATTGTGGGATAGCTTAGAGTACAGGTTTGGTAGATCTAATGGTGCTAAGCTATATTATTTGTGAAAGGAGATCTCAGAACTGGTTCAGGGAACTAACGACATAGCAGGATATTTTACTAGGCTAAAGAAACTTTGGGATGAATTAGAGTCTCTTAATCATACTATTTGTTGCACTTGTGAGTGTACATGTCAAGGAAAATAAAAGCTAGAAAAGTCCTTAGAAGATTAAAAGCTAATCAAGTTTCTAATGGGGATTAATGATGCATATGCACAAGCAAGGGGAAATATCTTATTGATGAACCCCTTGCCAACTATTGATCATGCATATTCACTACTACTTCAACATGAGAATCGGAGGGAAGTGTATGTGAATTCAACTTTTTCAACTGAATCTGGAGCTTTCATGGAAACAACTCAAGGAATATTCAATCAAAATTTTGGAAATCAAAATATCAAATCAACAATCCCAACACAAAAGTTTGCAGGAAACAACTACCAAAGAAATGGGAAACCCATTCCCAAAGGAAAGCATAGAAAAGCTAAATATAATCCTAATGTAACTTGTACTTACTGTGGTAAAGTGGGGCATGTTGAGTATGATTGTTTTAGGCTTTATGGATTCCCAGATGATTTTAAATTCACAAAAACTAAGAGTTATCTAGGTTCTGCAAAAAAAAATAGTGTGACTACAGGAGAAGAAATGGAAAAAGGAAATATTGCACAGGAGGAGACACTTACCAATAAATACATTTCATTCATGAACATGAACAAAGACCAATATGCAAGCTTAGTTCAGCAGGTGGCAAAGGACATAAAGGCAGGAACCTCAAGCGCAGGTTTTAATCCAAATGCTATTACTGGTACTATTTTGAAATATCATGGAAAATGTTTTTCTGTGTTCAATACTAGGACATGGATTATTGATTCAGGAGCCTTAGAAAATATGTGTTATGATTCTAGGTCCTTTGTTTTTTTAAAAGTTCTTCCTGTGCCTTTGAGTCTGATCTTGCCCAATTCTTTCAAAATTATTGATACTCATATAGGGAGTGTTTCTATTCTTCCAAATTTAATTTTGGAAAATGTTTTTCATGTTCCTGACTTTAAATATAACCTTTTATGTGTTCATAGGTTATGTTGTCAATATAAATATGATCTATTATTTACTCCTAGTGGTTGTGTCTTACAGAACCCTTTAATGAAGAACACTCAAGCTTTTGGTGAAGTTAATAAGGGATTATATCTATTGCATCCTAGTAACTCTAAGTGTCATGAAGATGTAGTTTATTTTCAAAAGGGAAACAATTCCAACTCTAGTCCTCGTACAGTTTTAGCTTTTTTTTCAAGTTTTGGCAAATGTTATTTCTAATGTTGACTTATGGTATGTAAGATTGGGACATTTGCCTTATCCAGCAATGAAGATGTTGAGTTCTATTCATTTGCTTCTAATTCTTCTTTAGTTTGTGATGTGTGTCCTAAAGCTAGGAAAAGTAGGCTGTCTTTTCTTGTTAGCAAAATTCAGTCCAAAGGGTTGTTTGACTTAATCCATATTGACATATGGGGTCCATATAAGTGCTCTACTTACAATGGTTATGGATAGTTTCTTACCATTGTTGATGATCATAGTAGGGCAACCTGGACTTTTCTGCTAAGCTCTATGAGTAATGTCTTTCCTACTCTGAAGAATTTTTTGGTTATGATTGAGAGATAGTTTAATCTCAAAGTGAAGAGTATCAGATCTGACAATACTTTTGAATTGGGAAAAGGGAGCCAAGAGAGCTTATTTCCGCAGTCACAAGGCATTATCCATCAAACTTTATATCCAGCCACTCCACAACAAAATGAAATGGTAGAGAGGAAGCACAGGTGCCTCTTAGAGACTGCTAGAGGAGTGATTTTTCAATCTAAATTTCCAATCTCATATTGGGGTGAGTCTATTCTTACAGTGACACATTTAATAAATAGGTTTTCCTCTAGTGTTCTTCAAGGAAGACACCGTATCAAGTTCCTTTGGGGAAGGAACCTAATTATGAAAAACTCGAAAGTTTTGGCTTCTTATTCTACTCCAACACTTTGTCTCAACAAAGGACAAAGTTTGATTAAAGAGCAATAACTTGTGTCTTTCTTGGATATCCACAAATACAAAAGGGATATAAAGTTTTGGACATTGAATCCAACAAAGTTTTTATCTCTAGAGATGTTCATTTTCATGAACTTATATTTCCTTTTACTTCCAAACAGCCCCTTAACAGAAATTCCTTTTTTCACACAGATTTCACCACCATTCAAATAAATTAAGATGATCATGCTTTTGGATAACCTAGTCCATACAGTTCCCAACCATTCCAACATCCTACACCTATATCACCCACTACAAAACCTAATTTACCTCATCTTTCCATTCCACCCAACACACTTCTTTCACCCAATCCTAATCCTTTACCAATCACTCCAATAAGGAAATCAATGAGAGTGACTCTAAAACCTGCATACCTTGCAGATTACATTTGTAATTCTATGGTTTTAACTGATGTCACTAATTCCTATTTCATCAATCCTACTAAAGCAATATCTTATTGTTTTAGTTCTTTATTTCTTTCTAATCAATAGGTTTTTCACTCTATTTCAAACATTATTGAACCCAACAGTTATGCACAGGCTTCTCAGCATGAAGGGTAGATTGATACTATGAAATAGTAGATTGAATCTTTGGAGGTAAATCACACTTGGGATGTAGTTCAACTCTCTCCAGGAAAGAAAGTTTTTTCCTATAAAGGGTGTACATGGTAAAGCACAGATCAGATGGAACCATTGAAAGGCTAAAGGCAAGACTAGTAGTGAGGGGGGACATTCAACAAGATGGTCTGGATTATACTAAAACATTCTCTTCAGTGGTCAAGATGACCACCATAATCAATGAGAGTGACTCTAAAACCTGCATACCTTGCAGATTATATTTGTAATTCTATGGTTTTAACTGATGTCACTAATTCCTATTTCATCAATCCTACTAAAGCAATATCTTATTGTTTTAGTTCTTTATTTCTTTCTAATCAATAGGTTTTTCACTCTATTTCAAACATTATTGAACCCAACAGTTATGCATAGGCTTCTCAGCATGAAGGGTGGATTGATGCTATGAAATAGTAGATTACAGCTTTGGAGGTAAATCATACTTGGGATGTAGTTCAACTCTCTCCAGGAAAAAAAGTTTTTCCCTATAAAGGGTGTACAAGGTAAAGCACAGATCAGATGGAACCATTGAAAGGCTAAAGGCAAGACTAGTAGTGAGGGGGGACATTCAACAAGATGGTATGGATTATACTAAAACATTCTCTCCAGTGGTCAAGATGACCACCATCAGATGTTTACTTACTATTGCTAAAAAAAGAGATTGGAAGGTCAATCAATTGGATGTGTCTAATGCTTTTTTACATGGAGACCTATGGGAAGAAGTCTATATGCAGTTTCCTGCGGGAATGGAGTATCCTAGTCCTAAATCAGTTTGTCTATTAAAGAAATCTCTTTATGGGTTAAAAAAGGCATCCAGACAGTGGTATGCTAGATTAGCCGGGGCACTAACTTACAAAGGTTACACTAGCTCTCTAAATGACTATTTTTTGTTTTACAAAAGGTCAGGTGAGCTGATTTCTATTATAGCAATATATGTGGATGACATTTTGATTAGTGGGGATGATGTTAACTAAATTCAAAAAATTCAATCATTCCTTCACAAAGAGTTTAAAGTTAAGAATTTGGGGAAAATCAACTATTTTTTAGGAATGGAAATCCAACGAGAGAAGCATGGTTTCATAATCAGTCAAAGAAAATTTACCTTAGACCTTCTTCATGAGTTTGATTGTGTTGGACCTCAAGTATCTTCACCTCTTGACCCATACACTAAGTTGACTGCGGAAGATAGGCAACCCTTGTCTAATCCTTCCTTTTATCGTCACCTATTTTGAAAATTAAATTACTTAACCCACACTACGCCAGACCTTTCTTTTGTGGTACTGACCTTAATTCAGTACATGGAACAGCCCATAGATTCCTACTTTTCAGCTGCTCTTTGAGTCTTGAGATACCTCAGAATAGACCCGGGTCAAGGAATCCTTTTACCAAGAATCCCATCTTTTATGAAAGGACAAAACACGTGGAATTGGTTTTTTAGTTTGTAAGGCAACAATTCATGTTTGGTTTGATTACTCTCTCTTTCATTCCATCGGATCATCAGGTTGATGATCTATTCACTAAACCTCTATCCAGTGGATCGCATCAGATTTTGTTGAATGAATTGGAGGTTTCTCCTTTACCCTCCAATTTGAGGGGGGATATTGGGAAAGATCCAAGTATTTTAGATATATTTTTTATTGTTTTATTATTTAGCTTCTTGGACACGATACATGTGTTTTTATTATTTAATTTCTTACACAAGATATATGTATATATATATATACATTGGCTCACATAGAATAAGATCATCAAAAAATTTCCCCAATATTTTGCTTCAATTCTTTCACATGATGAAGAATGGGATTCTGTTGCTTTGATTCCACATGACTGAGAGAAAAGAGGAGTTATTTCAAGGTTGTATTTACCACTTTGATAGCAAGCCTTTGATTGTGAGGACTTGAAAGGTAGGGATAGATTTTTCCAAGTAAAAATTGTCATCAGTTCCTATATGGATTAAACTACATGGTTTTGATTTCAAATAATAGAGTGTGAGGTGTTTGAGCAAAATTGGTAGCCTAGTGGTTAAACTATTAATTGTGGATAAAAATACTTAACAAAAGTCAGGGTCAAGCTTTTCTAAGTTGCTGCTAGAAGGACAAATAGGCAATCCACTTCTTGAGGTGATTTATTTTAGGTATGAAGGAGGCCAAGTGATTGAGCAACTAGTTAGCTATGACTGAAAACCCATCATATGTGATTTAAGCAAGAAATATGGGCATGCCATTAATGTTTGTAAAAGAAATAAGATTAAGAAGCAGGAGGTAGAGTAGATTTCTCCAACAAAGATAGCACTCATGAAAGGGGTAAATGATGTTGAGCCATCAAAAGTCCAAATAAAAAATATACCAATGCAACAGGTTAATCAAGATAGGGGTAATTATACCAGGAATAAACTAGTTATAATTTGGAAGAAACAATATGGAGCAGCCGGTAATGCAGTCCAGGTAAAGAACACTTATTAGATTCTTACAGAAGATAGTAATCAACAAGTACAAACCACTAAGCTGGTTCCGAGAAGGTTTCCCCTCTAGTGGTGATGGTTAAATTGCTTATTTGGAAAACTAGGGGCCTAAATGGCCTTAATAAGTAGAAAGAAATCAAGCTTCTTTGCAACAAACTAGATGTAGGCTTAGTTAGTTTTGTTGAAACAAAATTAAAGGAAAATAAAATTGGAAATATTATTGTTGCCATGTTCAGTGGGTGGTCTATCATAACAATCATAACTTTTTACAATGGAGAGGTATGGCAAGTGTGGAGGCCAGATCGGTTTAATGTAGTGGCTAAGTATGACTCTGATCAGGCAGCGACATGTGTGGTTAAGTACATTCCTAACCAATTAGAGTTCTTAGCCATATTTGTTTATGATTTTAATTAAAAGAATGAGAGGAAAGAATTATGGAATCATATAAGAATGGTCTATCACGATTTCTATTTATCTTGGATTATTTTAGGTGATTTCAATGCAGTCTTAAAGAGTGATTATAGGATAGGTGGTTCTAAGGTTTTTTTGCTGAGGTTATTAATTTTCAAGATTGTCTTGACAATCAAGGTCTAGAAAAGTTACCAAGTTTAGGATGCAAGTTTTCTTGGAGTGACAGACAAGTTAATAAAACTTTTTCAAAAATTTATTAAGCTATTGTAAATAGAGATTGGATGGATACTATGTTTGCATGTGTACTCAGGTAATACCAGAGTGGGTCAGTGTTCATTGTTCTCCCTTGGTAAATTTGGTGCACTCTTATTCTTAAATAAAGAGTGTTTCATATACTGCAATGTGTGGAGTTCTCACCCTTCTCTCAATTAGATAGTTCAAGAGGGATTGAATAAACTAGCTGAGGGTCACAGTATGTATAGGGTGGTGCAGATGCTTAAAATGTTGAAAAGATCACTCAAAAACTTCATAAACCGCACTTTAACAACTTGTTAGACCAGTCTAATAATGGTAGAGATGCTCTTCATAAGATATAATTTATATCACAATAAAATCTATTAGATTCAAATTTGCAGGAAGAAGAGAAGGAAATGAGGTAGAAGTTTTAAAAGTCTTCTTATCTTAGAGAATTTGTCCTTGTTCAGAGAAGTAAGTCCACTTAGATAAGTTTGGGGGATGATAAAACAAAATATTTCTTCTCAATAATTAAAAAGAAAAGTTTACAACAATTAATGACTCAGTTGAAGGAAAAGCATAGATGATTACAGCATGATCAGATCTAAATCTCTAACACTTTTGGGCAATATTTTCATGAGCTATTAGGTGGTGTTGGAGGTATAAAGGTGTAAGCTAGTAGCATGCTCTTCACTCATGGCCCAAGAGTAACTGATGCACATTAGGTCCAAATTTTATAATCTTTATTGCTCTTGAGATCAAGAAGGTCATGTTCAACTTTAATGTGAACAAAAGCCCTAGCCTTGATAGGTATGGTGGAGGGTTGTTTAAGGAAGCTTGGGGCATCATTGGAGGTGATATATATGAGGCTTTCCAGGAATTTTTTTATAATGGTATAGTTCTAAAATAGTTGAATACTACCTACAATGATCTCCTTAATACCCAAGATGGAAGACCAGATTCAGAAGGCCATCTTAGTCTTATTTCTTGTTGTAATACACTATGTAAATATATTTCTAATATCTTATGTAATTGACTTGCCTTATTTTTGCTCGATATAGTCAAGCCAACACAAGATACTTTTGTAAAAAAGAGGTCTCTCATTCAAAATGTACTGGTGTGTCATGACTTGTTGAGGCATTATAAGAGGGAAAATACACCTAGATGTCTTATGAAAATTGATATTAGGAAGGCCTATGATATGGTGGAGTGGGATTTTTTAAGAGAAATGTTAGAAAGCTATCGGTTCCCTCCAAAATTTGTTAACATGGTGATGTAGTGTGTTACTACCACTAGTTTTTCAGTGAAAGTGAACGGAGAAGAGCACAGTTTTTTAAAGAAAGAAGGGGTGAGATAAGGGGATCCAATTTCAGCCTTATCTCACATTGCAGATGATTTAATGATATTTTGTGAGGGCAATAAGCAGTCAATTTATAGGGTGATGGAGGCTATAAGGTGTTTTTCAGGAACTTCTGGCTTATCTACAGACAATGAGCTAACATGTTCATTACTGGCGTGTCTGACAAAAGTAAGTATGAATTTCTTGGCTTACTGGATTTGATGCAGGATCATTACCTATAAGATACTTGTGCTTGCCATTGTCCTACATGTTGGGTTCGAAATTGAGATAGCATCATGCGAAAGCTATAAGTTTGCAAACCATGAGACGATAATTCAGATGACACATACAACAATACTAAAAAGCTATATTATTGATATGATTTAACCAAACGAAAACCCTAAACCTATTGGGAGAAATCTCCCCCTATACAAAAATTCTTTAAAGACTATATTGTGGATGCTATTGTGTTATGGTATGAGAAGAGAATTATTCTATTTATAGAGTTACAAAACTCTTCTTCTTAAACCTAATAGAAATCTAATATGAAAGAGATCTTTTCCTACTAGGAAACCTTTTCTACTAAGAAATCCTTTCCGAAGTAAAACACAATTATGAAAGAATCCAAGTAAGGTAAGAAATTCAGGCCAAATCCTAACAAATCTCCCTTTGGCCTGAATTTTCTTGCAAATTTGTTCATCATCTCTTTCTTCGTGTAATCTTCATAACTGCTGCTTGTCGTGGTTAAAAATAAAGTTTAAAATATTATGGGTTTAAAATGGTTTAAAAAATATCTTATTTTTTTATTTTTAAAGAAACACCAGCAGGAATGTTGAAAATATGCTTTAAGGTCCTTCTCCATATGCAGCTATACAAAAATCTTCACTATCATCAAATTGGTTACAACTTTGATCTCAACATGTCTTCAATCTGAACCATCGAACCATTAGACCATAGGCTCTAATACCACTTTTTTGGTTCGAAATTGAGACGGCGTCATGCGGAAGCTATTAATTTGCAAACCATGAGACAATAATTCAGACGACACATAAAAAAATACTAAAAAGCTATATTATTGATATGATTTGGCCAAACGACCTACATATTAAAAATAAAATTGAAAAAAATAAAACCTATTGGGAGAAATCTCTCCTATACTAAAATTCTTTAAAGACTACATTGTGGATGCTATTGTATTATGGTATGAGAAGAGAATTGTTATATTTATAGAGTTACAAAAATCTTCTTCTAAGAAAAATAAACATAATAGAAATCTAATAGTAAAGAGATCTTTTCCTACTGGGAAACATTTTCTACTAAGAAATCCTTTTCAAAGTAAAAGAAATTATGGTAGAATACAAGTAAGGTAAGAAATTCAGGACAAATCCTAACACGGCAAGAAATGGTCCAAGTTATATTGTCATCAACTTAGCATGAAGACCACTGAAAATCTAAGGAATGCATCTTCAAGGCATTTGTCATATGCTGGGAGGTTGTAGATAGCTAACTTAGTAGTCTTCTCTTTGCAAAATTTTTTGGGCTATGTATTTCTTCTCCCTTAGAGTGTATTATGTGGATAAAAAATGTAAAGCATACTTATAGGGTGGAACTTATAAGAAAAGAAAAGTATCTCTTGTAGATTGGTGCATTATTTATCGTCCTTAAGCTAAAGGTGGCTTAAATATCAAGAAATTGTAGGTTGTGAAATACGGCTGCTGTAGGTAAATTGATTTGTTTGATGTAGAAGGGGAAGGAGATGTTGTGGGTACAGTGGATTCATAACATTTACTTGAAAGGAGAGGACGATTTATGGGCTCACTTTCCTCTTAATGATTGTAGCTGGTATTGGAAAAAATTCTATAAGATCAAGTGCCTGTTTGGGATTGTTTATTTCCCAAAATAAGTACTTATTTTCAAAAAAAAAATATTTTCTTAAAAATGAAGGGTGTTTGGTAAACTTGTAAAAGTACTTTTAAAAATAAGCAGAATCAATTTTTCTGCTTCGGGAAGAAGCAGAAAATTTTTGCTTTTCAAAAAAGTAGAAGCAAAAGTAGAAAATTATTTTTATTTGACAAAAGTATCTCTATCATACATACACAAATATACATATATATATATATATATATATATATATATATATATATATATATTCCTTATTAATTAATATACCTTACAAGTTTTATTAACATTTGATTTTTAAAATTTTACATTTCATATTTATGTCATAATTCTTTATAATTTATATATTGTTATTTTATTTTCACTCATTTTCTTTAAATAAATTTAAAAATATCACTGATGGTGATGACTAAAGAATATATACTTTTTTATCTTTTATATTAATGATAACAATTGACAAATGAATCACGTTACAAGATTGTATTTTGATAGCACATGTAAATTTTTTCTCAAATATTTAATTTTAAATAAACAATTCATGAAAAGTGACATATTTGTTACAGTATAGTGTGTATATATATGGGAATATGGTGACTACTTATTCGTAGTAAATTTTGACAGTAAAAATTATATTAAAAAAAGATTTTAGTTATAAAAGTCTATTGACAGATGTCCTTTTTGGTCATTTGTCTAAAAAAAGCACTTCTTGAAAAAAATTATCCAAACACAATTTGATTATCAAAAGCACTTTTCAAATGAATTTACCAAACACAAACTGCTTTATTTTAAAAGCACTTTTTTGAAAAATTATCTTATAAAAGTGCTTCTCAAATAAGCAGTTTTGTAACAGCAATCCCAAACAGGCTCCAAGTCGGAGTCATGGTATTCTAGGGTAATTATATCTTTACAAGAAACAGTTTTGTAACAGCAATCCCAAACGGGCTCCAAGTCGAAGTCATGGTATTCTAGGGTAACTATATCTTTACAAGAAACAATGTTTATTTAATTGCACTCGGTTATGAAGCTTTATTAGTGGTCAGACCTACTCTACAAGGAACTGACTTAATCTGGAACAAAATCCTGATGCCAAAATAGAGATTTCAAATGTGGATTAAATGCAAGAGAAGTTTCTTCCAAGGGACAAATTGATTAGAGCGGGAGTTAATTGTTATGAGGACAACTCTGTAATATGTGATCAGAAAATACCTTGAACTGCAAACCATATCTTCTCAGGGTGCAGCTTAGTTCAAGAAGTTTGGTTGAGGTTCGTTAATTAGCTTAGTGTGTTCACTCCAATTAGAGATGTTAGAAGTACCATTTACAGCTTCAAAAAGAAGCACGGTTTAAAGGGAGATGATTTCTTCATGCTCTGCTATACAGCATCTGGCAGATAAGAAATATGAAGATTTTTGAAGGCCATAGTATCAATAGTGAAGACTTGTTTCAACAAATCAGGCTTGCAATTATAGAGATTAACATGTATAAACATACCAAGTGTGTTAGAAGATGTATAGTTTTTATTAACCTGATATATACTTAGTTCTGGTTCTAAGGCTTAGGTTTGCATTGGCCCTTGTTAGGACTTTGCAACCAAGTGCTCCTTAGGTGTATTGATGTTTTGTTGGTATGGTACTATTTACACTCTATTGACAAACAAACTTACCTTTAAGTCTTGATAACACAGACACACTGGATGTGAGCCTCCATTCATTCACCCCTCCCCAATATGATGTGTAACATCTGTGGTAATCTCCCCAGTTCCTTTGTTTGTCAACCCCAAATACTTGTAACTTCCTCGCTTTGATATGACTTGTGTACTAATTCTCACTTCCATATTTCTTACACGAGTAACGCCATTAAACTTTCACTTCAAGTATTCTATCTTAGTATGCTCAATGAAAACTCTTTAGACTCCAAACCTCTAGCCTATTATTAGTTCCATCACATATCTCAACAATCAAAGATATATCATCTGCATATTAAAAATTGTATAAAGTACGCCCAGAACTTTGACCTGATTTATAAGGCAAAATGGCTTAGTGGACCCCTGTAATAGGTCGATTTTGTAAGTTGGACACTTTTACTTACATGTTTGTTATCTGGACCCCTGAACCTACTAAAAAGCTATATTTTAAACCCTTTGACCTTCGACTTTGCCTATGTGGCATTAAAATGTTGACTATGACAAGGAGAGTGATTACACTCTCCTAGTTTGCGAGTGGGGTCAATTTTTAGCCAATTTTATATTAAAATAATTTTAAAAAATAATAAAAAAAGATTAAAAAAAATTTCACTTTTTAAAAAGATTAAAAAACCCCCCCCCCCCCCCCCCCCCCCCCCCCCCCCCCGTCAAGCCATCCCCTATCTCACCCCCTCCTTCATCGACCCCAGCCCCCTCTCCCCCACCCCCACCATATCCCACCCTCCATCCCAACACCCCTACCTTACCCCCATCCCCATCCCAACACCTTTACCCCACCCCATCCCTATTCCCAGTACCCCCAACCCACCCTAGCACCATTCCAAACACCCCACCCTACCCCACCCCAGTTTTTAACACCCCTACCCCACTTATCTCCTTCCCAACACCCCCACTCCAGCCCATCTTCATTCCCAGCACCCAGCACCCCACCCAGCCCTATCTCAACACCCTCACCCCACCCCATCCATCCCCATCCCAACATCCTCACCTAACGTCATTCCCACCACCCTCACCCCATCCCCAGCCTCAATCCCAACACCTCCACCCTACCCAGCCCCTTTCCCAACACCTCTAACCCACCCCATCCTCTTCCCAACACGTCTACCCCAGCCCCATTCCTAATACTCCTACCTCGTTTCCAGCCCCTCCCCCCTTCCCCCGACAATTCAAATTTTTTTTTTTAATATTTCCTTTCAATTCAAATTTTTTCATATTTTTTAGGATTAAAATTTAAATTTGAAACTTTTTATTTGGGATTAAAATTTAAATTTGAATTGAAAGTGAGTGATTGTGGATATTGAAAAATTAGTGAATGTAATGAATAAACTTGAAAAAACTTAAAGTTTTTGTGAATTTGTTAAAGATATTCAAATTTAAAAAAACAAAAATTCATTATGTTTGTATATATGAATTTATAGTTAAAAATTTAAATTAGTTGGAGAAGAATTTTAATTATTTGAAATGAACTTGATGTTTAATTTGTGAGCAAAAATAAAAACATGATTATTCAAATTTTTCTACAATTTATAAATTTTTCTTATTTAATTAAATTAATTTTAATATTTAATTTGTTATGTAAGATTTTAAAAATGACATGCAATTTAATAAAATGCTTGAAAATGATGTGGCACACATTGCAACTGGTGTGGCAGCTGACGTAGGAGAGTGGGTTACACTATCCAAAAAAATATTTAAAATGTTGCTTTTTAGTGGGTTCAGGGGTCCAGATGACAAACATGTAAGTAGAAGTGTCCAACTTACCAAACTGTCATAGTACAAGGGTCCATTGAACCATTTAGATATTTAAAATTTTTCGTGTCCTATTACCCACTAAACCATTTCCAACAAAAATAAATTATCAAAGAATATGTGTAAATCACACATCAATCATCACTTACCACATGTAAAGTCTGATTTTAATTCTTTTTTAAAATTATTTTTCATTTTTGGTTTGTTTTTCTTTATTTTTCTTTTCTTCATTTCTTCTTCACCTCAACTTCTGCAAAATTTCTCTACAGAGCTATCACTATTACCATCGTTGCAACTAACACTAATTTCATTGTAGCCCTTTCAAATAGTTTCTAAGTCACCGGCAATTATTATTTGAATATCAAAACACCAAATAATCAAAATCTAAAATTTGAAAATCTACCTTCTCAAGTTCCTTAACCCCAAATTGATCATTTCTTCCTCATCTATTTACCTGATACGAACCAAAATACAAAAATAACACAAAGTATGGAGATTAAATGATAATAAAGGAAATACTATAAATAGATAGATACAAGAGAACTAACATACGGAAATCAATGGAATATTAAATCAAGGCCCTCAAGCGTAATCCTAATACAATCACCTAAATCCTACGAAGACCGAGCGAGAAATTTAACCCCCTCACAATCAATATTTCTAGACAGTTAATGAATCTTTCAACAAGCTCGATAAACATTATCAAGTGTAAACTCATAAAAAATCATCTATTTTGTCTAAGAAAAGAGAAAAACTTGCTATAAACTATTTATAGCCATGGGCTATTTGTTATAAAATGGGCCCAAAAGTGAGCCAACGTGACAAAGAACCCATTAGACACTTTTAGCAATGCAACTCATATGCTCTAAGAAATCCAAACACAATATTGCTCATTGGACCATTGGATTGTATCATCGAATATAGCTCCTCTCGTGTTCCAAGATAATATCAAAACACATACTTTCTTCCTAGGATGATCAACTCTTGGATCCTTAGGAGTTGTCCTTGAAGAATAGATCCCAAAAAATTAGACTGGATTTTGCATGTATTAACCTCTCATTCTTAAAATGGATTTGACCTTGAATCCAAATCTTTTATCTACTTGTCATCATACTTTCTAAACTTAGAATCCTTTGGTACGAGATCCAATAGGCCTTCAAGCTTATTTTTATAAGGCACGCTCCTTGCATTCTCCTTTGGAAATATTTGTTTATAAACCTAGATAAGAGAAATAGTGATACTAGGTAAAATATTAGTATCGTGGTTAGTGGGTAACAAAGGCCTTATGTTAGAAGTTTCTGTGCCAAATTGGATTTGGAGTGGTCGAGCAACAGTTTGTAAAACTTAGTTTATATTTTGTAATCTTAAGGCAGTTTGGACATAGGAGCGAGGAGTAAAATAAGAGATTTTTAGATGATCTCCAATTATTTTCCATCCTTCCGTCCATACATGTCATTCTATATTCCATGTTGGACAACTTCTCATTTATGTGTGACAGTCATCTGGTCATTTACTTCATATCTTGTCGTATTCCTAGGAATGCCTCCAAGATCATAGGTTTGCTCCACTCATTGTCCTTTGTAAACTTGAGGGAGGGGATGAAGCAAATATGGATGACTTGATTAAGAGTAAAAGGACATAACTCAAAGAAGTTGTCTAAGAAACAAACGATAAAAGCGCACAAAGAAAAGGACAAGAAAGAAAATAGATTCAAGATTGATTATCCAACCAAGTAGATCAAATACTAGTTGTTAATTAGTTAGCAATCAGGAAACGAATTATGGAATCAAGAATTAAAACTAAAAAATTGGAACTTAAGAAAAATTGGAATTGGGATTGTTCAAATGCACTTTACTGAGATGTAGGCATGGATGGTGACCTATCCTCGCAGTTGGGGTTCACAAATCACAACTAGTGAACTGGAAAGTAACATCAAAGTCATCTGCCCATGCAGTGGGGGTGCAGATGACCCAGACAGCCAGTTGTAGCCTCTAAATTTTAAGCTTTTGTGGGACTTTTTTGTACTTTTTTTCTTTGGGTTTTTCCTCTTTTGGAATATTCCTTTAGCATAAACAAGTACACCTTCTTTTTCCCCTTTATTTTTGGATCAAACTTCACCTTTTTTAATGTTCTTATTCAACAAGATCAGAAGATTATGAAGAACACATGAAGATTCAAAAATTGATCCTCAATCAAACGAGCTTCAAATTTAATGAAATTTTATCCACAAGCTTTTTTTGACCTTGTGAACAAGATTCAAACTTTTTAGGCTCTAATTCCCAACCAATTTCTCCCAAAAATTAAACCCACTTCAAAATTTGAAGAACACCATGAAGATGGTGAACTTTCAAATTTCAAACTCTCTCGTTTTAACTTAAAATTTCTTCAAATTTGAGATTTGAACTTTTTTTGGTATAGGAAATACTTTCCAACAACCTTTAACCTTCAAATTCAAGCCAAAATTCCCAGATCTAGAAACCCACTTCACTTTCACCAAAACTCAAAACTCAATGATGGTAGAACTATCTTATCAACTCTGATTAAACTCAAATTTTAGATTTAGACTCAAATAGTACTAGAGAACAAGATTCTAGCACTAGAAACTCAAGAATTATAAAACTCAAAAATTCAAAATTTAGAAAAGAGACCCAAAAGATGTTGTTACCCTTTTATGATTTTTTATTTTCTTCTTCAATACCACAACCCAAGACTAGAATTGATTTAGGAAAATGGGTCTTTTTTTTATGATTAATGAATTCAATTGGCAATCCAAGAGGCATTTTTTACACTGGTTTGGAGCTATTATCAAAAAGAAAAAACTACATAGCATAGAAAACATGAGCTTATAATTACCCTATATGGTAAATGTTTACAATAATTATCATCTATAGTTATCTGTAGCTAAGTTTAATCATATCTCCCCTTATCTCTCGCCCTTTCACCCTCTCCCTCTCTCTCTGTCCTCCCTTCTCTAGTACCCTATTTGGTAAATATTTACAATAATTATTACCTATAGTTATCTGTAGCTAAGTTTAATCATATCTCCCCTTTTCTCTCGCCCCCACCCCCTTCCTCTCTCTTTTTCCTCTCTCCTCCAGCCCTCTCTCTCTTGCTCTCTCGGGTTCTCGCTCACTCTTTGTTATTTTCAAAAAAAATAATCATACAAATTGTTATTAGTTGTATATTACTTCAATATTCGTATGCGTCAATTGTATTCATATATCTATTAGTTGTATATTAATTCAAGTTTTGCATATGTTTTAATTGTATTCGTATATATATTGGTTGTATATTTATTCAATATTCGTATATGCTTCAATTATATTCATATATGTATTTTTCAAAATGTATCTATGGATTTAATTTATATATAATCAAGGTATATATTGAATAACTTTAAATTTGTACATATACATTTTATTTTATAGAATGTATATTGAATCGGTAAATTTTATATATATATATATATATATATATATATATATAATGTTGGTTTCGACGTGTTAGCTTCTAGACATTGAATAAAACGTTTAAGGGTATAATAGACTTTAAACCATTTACTAGAGTAATCTTGGTTAAATATGTATTATGTATTTGTGCTTTATTTGTTGGACTGTTGCAACAATTTTAAAGCAAGTTCATCATTTTTGAATAAATTACCACTCATGTCATTCCAATAAATTACTACTCATGTCATGGTTGCTATTGAATACGATTGGACCCATAGATGATTATCTCTCATTTCTTTCATATAATATTCATTTGAATACGTGAAAGGTAAATAATATTCCCACAATATTTTTTATTTTAATGTGAGGGTAAATAGTTATTACTATTTATATTCACTTTGTACTCTCTTCTTTTCTTTTTATTTGTCATAGGTTCCTTTTTAATAGTCAATTAATATAAATTGTGATCAACATTTTAAGATATATCTTTCATCATATTGAAATGAGAATAATTACAACTTAAAGGACTTTTTGCATAGTTTTTGAACATTCGAGTTTTAATTAAAAATATCAAAGTAATTTAGTTTAATTTATCTTTAAAAATTAGTCAAATTAATTCTTAAAAAGCAAACCATGAAATATGATATTTTATTTTGATTAATTATAATGAAATATTAAAATTAAATAAATATCATATATTTATTTTTATTTATCTTTATGCTAAAAATGTGATTTTCCTTCTTACTTATTTATTTTAGCAAATTAAAAGAGACTATTATTTTATCCTAACATTAATTCTATGATAAAGAAACTATAAAGTACTAATCATAAAATTTAAATTTTCAAAATGTATAAGTATATTTTATTAGTAAGAAAAGATCCTAGTAAAAAATTTCTTAAGACCTGTGTCAAGTCAAAGTGAACCAAATAAAAATGAACTACAGGAATATTTATTAAATTCGATGTAAACACGGAATAAAGTGTTGCCTTTGAGGGCTAACATAATTTACTATTACATAACGTCTAATAATTCACTATTCTTTTATATGCAAACAATAATAATTCTATATTTGATTAAGTATGCTACTCCTACGAGTTATTGATTGTCATTCTCTCTATCCTAATATCTATCTTTGATTGTATTTTTCATTTTCATACATTTTAAAAATATTTTAAATTGTCAATTAATATAACTTATAGAATAAACTTTTTACGTGATTTTCAAATATATAAGTTCATCCGTAATTTTACTATATCACTCCTAATTAATTATTATAAGTTATTTATATATTAAAAATAATAATATTTAATTAAAAATAGATATTTATGATAAAAATTTAATAATATTGATTTAAAAAATAATATAAATATAAATTTATAAATCAATTCTTGATCTTTTAAATTAACTTGACGTTTTATATGAGGCTCACTTAAATGTTTTTTCACAAATATCTTTTATAGTAATTTTGTTATATTACTTCTAATTAGTGTTGCAAGTTATTAAGACATGTTTGCTTCGTTTCTTCAATCATGATTTTACCATATCACCTCTAATTAATTATTATGGTCATCTAAGCATTATACCACTTAAATTGACATTTGTAATTTATTACTTCACTTATAAAGAATTATAAGCAGGTAGTAGATTGACATTTTTGCTTGTGTTGCCTGCTTAGATATTTTCTTTTATATTTTTTTATTTTACTTTTGGTTTTAACCTGTTATATATTTGAGAATTGCATAAAAATATTATAAATCATAATAATTAGCAATCAATATCACATAAATTAGACAGAGGGTGTAATATATATTATTTTAAATTACGTAAAACGTATTATAAATCATAATAACTAATCTAAAAATGTTCTTCACATTAGGCCCATGCTAACACGGGCCATATTATAGAGAGAGGTTGTTTTCCCAAGGTTAGGATGGCAATGGGGCAGCGTGTGGTGGATGCAGGGCAAACCCGCATAAATCCACAAAGATTTTGCCCCGCTCACCCCCGCCCCGCATAGCATAATTTTTATTTCTACCCCACCCTGCATGAACCCGCCCTTCCTCACCTCGCATACTACTTAAACTTTTCAAACCACTGAATGAAGGCAATTTTTAAAGGTGCCTTTAAAATAATTTCTATCTAGAAGAATAATTATGAGAGAAGTTATTTAACCACTCCCTCTGAACTTGTAAGGTTTTATTTAGTGAACACCTAAACTACTGATTGTCTTAAAACTCTTCGAAATGAGTTATTTTAATACATAGAGTATCCCCTCGTGGTCTACCTGGCACGAAACTGAGCTTAAACTCAAGAAAGAGCGTGAGGGATCGAAATATTTGTCATGTCATATTATTCCAACGGTAAAACACTACAAAATCATCATTTTTCTTTATTTTTTTCATAGTTTCAAACACCCCCCCCCCCCCCCCCCCCCCGCCCTCTCTTCTCTTTCTATTTATTCTTCTTTTTTCTTCATCACTTATAAATTTCTCAAAATATTTTCTTTTGATATGATTTATATGCTTTAAATCAAACCCCTAACTCGAACAGTAATCGAAATCGAGTATAAGACGCTAACTGAGAAAAAAAACCTCATATTTTAACACAAAGAAACAAACAAAAAATACATTTTTCAGATAATAGCTTACTTGCTCGAAGAAATTTCAATCCAAAGTTAAATATTCACTCAAAGCTTCGACTTTTCTCTATTTTGAAGCAGAGGAAAATTCAAAAAATCCACCCTTCTTCTTCACGCAAAAGCTTCACTACAACCTTCATCAAAATCTTCAGCAAAACCTTAACCAATGAGAGAAATAGGGTGGAAGTGAGTGATTTTTGATATAGGATAAATACAAAGAGGGTTTGATATTGTTTATCTACGTGGATATACACAAATCATTATTCTATCGTGTATGTGTGTGTTTATACAATTGTAGTCTTTGTACCATAAAAGGGGTACCCGACGTATTGAAATAACAAGTTTTGAAAAAAATTTAATACAATCAGTATAATTTAAGTGTTCACTAAATAAAACCTTACAATTTACAGGAGGATTTTTTTAAACTTCAGTTGAATAATTATCCATTGGCACATTCTTTTGACTTGCTTAAAGTAAAATTACGAGAAATTGAAAATCATCTTTTATTCCTACAACTAAAAGTTACCTGCAGCTTTAGGTAACTTTTAGCTGTTTAGTATTATGACAACATAAATATTCTATTAATATCAAAGGCAGACGATAACAATGTCAGGAAAAGAAATGAGCTAGAAGTCAAGCACATATTATACAAAATATGGTAGATTAATGAAAATAATATTGACTTTTTTTTAAAACCCGTTTCGACCCTAAGTTTGCAAAAAAGAAAAATTAATTCAATCTGCCCCGCATCTGCATAGCCTAAATCCCGCCCTACCCCGTACCACTCCACATGATTTCCATCTCTAACACCCCGAATTCTGAACCCCAGATACTACACGATGCTCATAATCCTGAAAGACCACAAGCTAACCCATGACTGATATCTGTAACTAAGCACTGAATAATATACTATAAAAATGAGAAAAACTGGCGGAAAACTTATCATAAGATTCAAACTGAATTACAACTGTATAAAATATATCAATACCAAAACTAAAACAATTGTCTAAACTTCTAGTCTAAAAAACATTGTAATCTAAAAGCCTCTAAACTGTCTGAATAAGGAGTTGATGGGACAATCCCCCAACTAACTCCGTCTACTAAAATACTGAGTCTAATACAATACTAAAATAAGGAACGTCATCCAATGATGAGGACTCACTGCTAAGTCTACTGCTACTGGAGCTCATGCTTTTGAACCTATGGTATAAGAAACCATAACGCAAAAGAAAAGTAAGTGCCAGTACTATGAATGTACTGGTACGCTAGATAAGGTAAGTCTAAATACAACGGTTTGCATGCATGAACAATAATGACTAAATATCATGAGACTACTGAATGAGGATACATGCATAAGTGAATAAATGATAATTGGAATCGTAGTAACACTGAATATTGAATTCTAATAACTGAATTTCTAATTATTGAGTCTAATGATACTGATATCTAATTGACTGAGGTTGAGATCAGTCCTATCTCGAAGTTGATCTCTGAATACTGATAATAAAGATAATTAACTGAATCTAAGATCAATCCTATATAGCGGGTGATCTCTGAAACTAATAGTACTTGATACTAATTGACTGTATTTGAGATCAATCCTATCTAATGGGTGATATCTGAATCTACTGGTACTAATACTGCATGACTAAATCTGAGATCATTCCTATCTAGCGGGTGATCTCTAAATCCATTGATAATTCAATGAGTGACTGTATCTAACAGTTTTAAATCTGTAATACTGAGATGAATTCTTTTACTAAGACTGATTGTGAAACTGAGACTATTGGAAGTAATCATCTAACCGACATGCCCCAAATCTTAACTAGTGGGGTCCAACCCATAACCTTAACTGGAAAGGTGTCAGTACCATGCCATAGGTAAAGACAACTTCTAATTTAGAGTCAGTCTTATCTAACGGGTGACCCTTGGGTTCAGTCCTCTACTAATGGGTGACCCCTGAGTATGTCAGTCCTATCTTGCGGGTGACATCTCATACCTATGCTGGCTATGTAGTTCTGGAACTTAGGGATTTATCCTAAGGATCTCAGTCCTCTCTAATGGGTGAGCCCCCATCCCTTGGTTTGCTCGGTGTTGAATCCTACTCCCAACTAAAAGACACTAACTGATTCTTTTTCTTAGACAGTACTAGACTGAGCTGAATCTATTACTGCTCATACTGATTAACTAAGCTAAGCTGAGTTCAATGAGTTTCGTTGACTGGCGAAATACTTATGAGTTTTGAATTGATAACTGAACTAAAGCTAGAATGCTACTGATACTGAGATTACTGAGATTTTCTAAGTTCTGGGACTGTCTAAGAGTACTACTGATCATGGCATGACTGAGATTATCATAAAACTGACACTGTCTCTAGACAAGCAGGTAATTTTTCGGGTATAAATACCCCCAGGACTCGATAACATAAATAATACAAGACAGAATAACTCGTACATAACATGGCAATAGGCTATCATTCACAACACAATCAATGAAGCATCTCTTCAAGTACTTAGAAGTCATAAACATGTAAATGTATAGGGGGTGCATACTATTATCTCATAATTCATTCAATAAGGAATGCACATGAGTAGGAATACATGCAACACATCATAATTCACTCACTAAGGCCTTTCAACAAACACTTGGTATGCATTAACTTATACACAATTGAGGATTTCTTGTCAACATGCTATAATGACTCTATTTTCTTCACATAAGCATTTTATCAAACGTATGTGGAGTTTACTTCATTAAATACACCTAATTAATATGGTTACATCAATCAACATGCATCTTGAAGGGGTTTATCATGAACATCGCATAAACATCATGTACTAGGATCAAAACTTGGAACTTTGTAAAACATGAATTAAAATTCAATAACAACATGAACTGCAATTTCAATTCACATGAATCATGAAAACTCATAAATATATAATCTTTGAATTTAGAAAAAGATTCTTGAACTTCTTGGGTGGAAGGAACCCAAGAATCAATATCTAACATACTTGGAAATCTAGATTCTTGAAGTTCTTGAAGACTCTTAGAGGGATTCTTGAGATTGCTTTTGAGACTTAGGGGCTAGGGTTTTCTACCTCTAAGAGAGTGATTTATCTCTTGAGAGATGTGAGTAATTAATGATATAATAGGTCTTTTAGGGTTTTAATATCGTGTATAGGATGATTTAAGGTTTTAGGAATTTACCAAACAGCCCTTGAAATTAAATGACGGAACATGAAAATCCCGATTTTACATGCTGGCGTGATGCGATGAAATTGTGCAAGCTTACTGGAAACTGGACAATTGAGATACTGGTTGGTGGCGCGATATGGTGAAAATCGTGTTGCCACCTTGGTTGCAAACAGAAAAGGTACCGCAATGCGGTGGAATTGCATTAATGCACTGAAACTTGACAACTCTGAAATTGAGCCTTGGTGCGATGCGCCATAATTGCAGAAGCTTGCTAGATTTTGTCAATTGCTATTTGGCTGACTCCGTGACGCGCTAAAGTACCAGGTGGTACACTGTCTTACTAAAATGGCTCTAACCCTTTGCCCGAGTATCGGTTTTGGATGAATTTGGTGTTGATGGAAAGCTTATTCAATTTTCCATATGATAAAAAGTAAAAGTATTGAAAATACCACAAGAAATAAAAGGGTATTCATCTATGATGCAAGGTATTTGATGTTCTAGGGATGAATCAAAGATAGATAGAAATATGGGCCATTACAATATCTCCCCCTTAGGAACATTCGTCCTCGAATGAGATTAATTAAGCTGAGAATACTAGCAGGCTGAACTTACTTACCGTACATGAGCATGTGAAATATGACTATACGACTGGAACGATTGATATACTGAGATTCTCATACTGAACATGCATATCTGATGCATGGATATCTGACTGAGCTGACTGTTGAATGCATGACTAAATATGCAAGGATAACTGATACTAACTTTGTAAGAAATATCTGAACATGCAACTAAATAGGTTTAAGGGTATGAAAGCATCGGGGAATATGGGGTATCTCCCTCTTGGGACACTATGCCCCTCTAAGAAAGTTTACTTCACTAATACACTTGAGGAAAACTATGGCGATGCATAAGGCATCTACGAATTGGATCATAACTAAACATTTGGGACCGGAAACTAATGCATAACTCATGAACTAAACTTATCTTGCAACTACTGGACTTTCTATTTTGGAATAGTTACATTCTCGAGATTTCTGATAGTATGACTAGATAGAAAGATGGGAAAATAAACTATACAGATCTGACTGTCTAACTGCTAAACTGACTTACTGGGTTTGTTACCTAACTCATGCTGAAAACTTATACTTAAGTGAAGTACTTCTTCTACACTCTTTCAACTATACTCTCCCCTTTAGCTTCAAGTCAGCACCATAAATCTTTGAACAACTTACTAAACTCTGGACTGAACTACAATCAATCTACTCTAGAGTTTGGGGTATAATAATACACATAAATGATAAACTCATCCGGAAAGTATGCACCTGAAAGTATAAAACTTACTGCTAATACTATCTTCTGGAATACAACTCTTAATATTCTTTAGTTTCTTCAATCATCATCACACACTTACACCACTTTTTGACACATACTTGTCTCTCTAAACATATCATCTACTTTTTTTCCCTTATCAACTACTATGATCACACCTCCTAACTCACATCCACACCTTCACACTTAGTTTCCACTCAATAACCTTAAATTCTTACATGCATTGTTCAAGCCTACTGATTTACCTCTTATACAACTATCCCCATGAATACATAATCTACTCAATATGGTTAATGCTATTCCAACTCTACTACTACTAAACTCTTGGGTTCATGCTTCTAACTCTAGGTCATATTCCATCATAGGATTCTAAGAAAGGATCTAATGGAATACTGCTGAGCTTATGGGCGATCCCATAACTGTCTGTAGGGACGATTTAAGAAAGCCCTATCTTTAGGAATTTGAGCTTCACCATTTCTATTACCTTGAAGGTAAGGTGGAGTTGCCATGAGTGGAGCATGCTACGAATCTACATACCCTTATTAGAGGACCTTTCTATAGCATGATCTGAGACATGAAAGAAGGAAAACTTTTCCTAAAACATCTTATAGCCTTTTATACATAAATATGGCGTGCAATACACCCATGCACAAGACTCTACTAGATGTGGATTTTCAGACTTTCTAGGACACTATTGAACCTTAGGATTTGATACAAAGTTTGTAACACCACGGATTCTAAACCCCGGATGCTACACGGTGCTCATAATCTTGAAGGACCACAAGCTTACCCATGACTGAAATCTATAACTGAGCACTAAATAATATACTATAAAAATGCAGAAAGATGATGGAAAACTTGCCATAAGGTTCAAACTGAGTTACAACTGTATAAAATATATCAATACTAAATCTAAAACAACTGTCTGAACTAGTACTCTAAAAAATACTGTAGTTTGAAAGCCTCTAAATTGTCTGAATAATGAGTTGATGGGACAATCCCCCAACTAACTCTGTCAACTAAAATATTGAATTGTAACGCTCCAATTTTCTGGAACCGGAATGCCACATGGTGCTCATGATCCCGAAGGACCAAAAGCTAACCCTCTGCTGGTACCTGTAACTGAGCACTGCATAATATACTGAAATAAATGCTGAAAAACTGGCGAAAACTTTCCATAAGGTTCAAAATGTCTAAAATAGTCAAAACTGAATACTGATACATCTGTCTGAAAAGCCTCTAAACTATCTAAACTATGGAGTTGATGGGATATGTCCCCAACTAACTCCATTTCCTGAAAATAAATCGACTCTAATACCATAATAAAATAAGGATCATCCTCGAATGAAGAGGACTCACTGCTACGTCTACTGCTACTGAATGAGTCTAGACTGCTATGGGTGCTCTAGATCCCATACGTCTGAACCTATGGTATAAGACACCATAGCGTAGGAAAGTATGCGTCAGCACTTTGAATGTACTGCTATGCTAAATGAGGTAAGGCTGAATGCAAGGGCTTATGCATGAATATTACTTAACTTAATATCATAAGTATACTGAATGAGGGATTACGCATGAACGCACAAACCAAAATTGGAGTCGCAGTAGCACTAAATACGAACTTTGAATACTGGATTTTAAATACTGACTTACTGATGACTGGGTTTACTAATATTGAAATCTGAGTTTACTAACTTTGGAATACTGAATAACTGAATCTACTCATATACATAACTGAGTTTTGAGCTTGCTACTATCGACTGAGATCAAACCTCTCTAACAAATGATCTCTGAATTTACTAATAATGATAAGTAATGATTGTATCTAAGATCAGACTTATTTAGTGGAAGATCTCTGAATCTTTTAATAATAGAAATGATGGACTGAGATTGGATTGCACTTTTGCTGAGATCACTGAATTTCCTTAAGTTTTGTAACTATCTGTATTCTATTGAGCGTAGCACAATTGAGATTATCTTGAGACTGACTCAGCTCTAGACAAGCAGCTAAATTTTAGGTATTAGATACCCCCAGGACTCGATAATATAAATATCATAAAACAGAACAACTCATACATGACAATAGGCTATCATCCACAACATAATCAATGCGACATCTCGTCAATCACTTAAATATCATGAACATGTAATGGTATAGGAAGTGAATACCAATATCTCAAAGTTCACTCAATAAGGAGTACACATGAATGGGAATTCATACAATATATCATAAATCATTCAATAAGGCTTTTCAACAGACACTTGGTTTACATGAACTTATACACAATAGGGGATTTCTATCTAACCATTCTATATTGACTCTATTTCCTTCACATAAGCATTTAGTCAAACATATGGGTAGCATGATTTAGTTATACAACAAATACTACACCCAAGTATCATGATTTCATCAACCAACATGCAACTTGAAGAGGGTTTATCATGAACATCACACAATTAATCACATGCTAGAATCAATTCGTAATACCTGTAGTCTAAATCATAAATTAAAACTCAACAACAGATAATCATGAACTTCAATACACATAAATCATGAAATCTTATAAATACATAAACTTTGTAATTTTAAAAAGGATTCTTGGACTTCTTGGGTGGAAGGAACCCAAGAATCAAAATCTAACATGCCATAGAAGACTCTTTCTTGAAGGTTCTTGGAGGGATTTTTGGTTTTTGGAGATTTATTGAAGAAGGGTTTTGATCTTGTTCTTGGGTTTTTGATCTTGAAATAAACCCTAGCTTTTGATGTTATAGATGAATAATAAAGTTGGGAGCCTTGATCTGATATAAATAGGTGCTTAAAAGGGTGAAAAAGGCCAAAAATCCCTTTCTAAAATGACTAAAAATCACTGAACGAGACAAGCGATAGTGGGGTTCGGCGGTCCGTCGCTGGTTCGATGGTTCATCAAACTAACCGTCGCACCTGGACCAGAACTGGGACTTACTGCCTCACCGCGATGGCCTAGGGCGACGGTATGTTGGTCCTAACTATTTCACATTTCCAGTGAATGGTACTACTACTTTATGGCGACGGTCGTCACTAGCTCAATGGTCCATCGGTCTGCCCGTCGCACCTGGGCAGTTCAGACAGCTTTCTATAAAACGTCCATAACTTTTTACCCCGACATCAAATTTTGATGAATTTGGTATCGACCGAAATCTTATTCAATTCTACACATGAAAAAAATTGACATTAGGGAAATTCTACATGGTTTAAAATATTTCTCACTTGGGAAGTCATCCCTTACTCTTCTTAACGATGAAACTTGACTTAAAGAAAGTTTGGGGTATCATAATATCTCCCCCTTGGGAATATTCATCCTCAAATGTAGCTTGTTAGGCTAAGAATACTGATCGACTAAACTCACTTAAGGAACGTGAACACTTGAAACATGACTATGTGACATGACACTACTGATATACTGAGTTCTTAGATTGGACATGCATATCTGATGCATGGAATACACGACTGAAGTTACTCATAAGATAAATTCTCATAATGGACATGCATATTTGATGCATGGATACATGACTAAGTTTCTCTTATGAATGCATGACTGTATACTCTAAAAAGATGAACTTTTTCTACTGAACATACTTATCTAATGCATGAATATAACTGATTCTTAAATGCATGACTGAGTATGCAATGATAACTGGTATTAACTTCATAAGGAGAGTCTGAACATGGAACCGAATGAGTCTAAGGACATGAAAGCATCAAAATATTATGGGGTATCTCCCCCTTAGGACTCTATGTCCCTCTAAGAATATTTTGCTGAAACACTGGGGCGGTGCACGAGGCACTTACGAACTGGGTCATAATTGATCATTTAAGATCTGAAACTGATGCATAATACGTGAACTGAGTTATACTCACACCTACTAGGATACTCTATCTTGGAATTATCATATTTCAGAGATATCTGATAGCATGATTAGGTTAAAAGGTGAGATAACAAACTATATGAATCTGATTGTCTGACTTCTAAACTAATTTACTGGCTCTACTAACTAACTCATGCTAAAAACTTAAGCTCAAAATAGATCAAAGGATTTAAGAATGGCTATCATAAAGATGAAGGACTCATAACGTACCCAAATTTATATCAAGGAACCTTTCCTGATCATGGTGATCCTAAAGCGCATAGAGTCTGTTCTAACGCTGACCTCTATTGGCACCGAAAGTGGCACCCTACTGATGCAATTCTCTACCCCTCTGAGATATCACTCTACATTCTCGTATTCTGTGGCCTGGCTTACCATATTCAAAACATACCTGACTGCTAGCTCTGCACATACCTAGGTGTCTTGCTACATTCTCCGCAAAGTGAATAGGTACAAACACTGGTTGCACTACCCGAGGTTTTGGAGCCTGGCGCCCCATCCTAACTGACATCCCCAAACTTTGGTATGGGTACACTAGCTGAGGATAGAGCTGGGACTGAAAATTTTTTGCTATGTTGAGAATGATTACCACCCTGTGACCTGGCTTAAGAAAAGCTATAACTACCTGCTCTAGATCTCTTATTAGATCTCTCTCCTTAGATTTATCTTCCTTTATCTACTAAGCATACATCATTAACCTAGCAAGATCCATGTCTCTATCAAGCATAACAATTGTACACTCCTTCAACACCAACCCGGATACACCAATCATAAACTTACTCATGCTAGCTCTAGGTTCAGCTATCAAGTCAGGAGCATACTTAGCTAACTAATTGAACTTAAGACAATACTCCTTTACTATCATGGAGCCTTGTCTTAGGTTAATAAACTCTTCTAACTTAGCTTATCTCATCTTTAGCAGGAAAAACTTATCTAGAAAGGCATCTTGAAACTCCTACCAAGTTATGAGAGTTGCATCCTCCCCTCTACTTTTCTTCCACATCGCTACCCAATCAAGAGCAATATCCTTCAGCCTATAGGATGCTAACTCTACACTCTCCTCCTTAAAAACATGCATAATCTGGGTGATTTTCTTTACCTTCTCAAGATAAAGTTGTGGGTCCTCACCTTCTATTAACCCAAAGAATTCTAGCGAGTTCATTCTCATGAAATTTCTGATCCTAACTGTGGTTGAATCCCCATCTTACTGAGGTAGGGCTACAGCCTAACGATTCCCCTAAACATTAGTCATCACAGTTTGGGCTAGCGCCTGAAAAGTTACTTGAAACTCTATATATGACACATTCTCATTTGGAGGATCTACGGGCTGAGGTGGCTGGTTATCAACTCTACGGGTATTATCTCTGCGAAGAGGCATATTCTGTAAACAAAAAGAGGAAATCGATTAGACTAAGAGTTCAACTCGAGCTCATGCTCACTCGCACGATGTGAATACTGGAAAAAGGGAAATTATTCCTAAAACATCTTATAGCCTCCTGTACATAAGTGTGGTGCGCAACATACCCATGCACAAGACTTTACTAGATACTTCTTTTCAGACTTCCTAGGATACTATTGAACCTTAGGCTCTGATACCAAGTTTGTAACGGCCCAATTTTTTGGAACCAGAATGCCACATAGTGCTCATCAACTCGAAGGACCACAAGCTAACCCTTTGCTGGTACCTATAACTGAGCACTGCATAATATACAGAAATAAATGCAAAAAAACTGGTAGAAACTTGCCATAAGGTTCAAAATATCTAAAATACTCAAAATTGAAAATTGAATATTGATACATCTATCTGAAAAGCCTCTAAATTGTCTGAACTGTGGAGTTAATGGGACATGTCCATAACTAACTCCATTTGCTAAAAATGAATCGAATCTAATGCCATAATAAAATATGGATCATCCTTGAATGAAGAGGACTCACTGCTACTTCTACTGCTGCTGAATGAGTCTGGACTGCTATGGGTGCTCTGGATCCCGTACATCTGAACCTATGGTATAAGACACCATAGCGCAGGAAAGTATGCATCAGATCTTTGAATATACTGGTATGCTAGATAAGGTAAGGATAAATCCAAGGGCTTATGCATGAATATTACTTAACTGAATATCATAAGAATACTGAATGGAGATATATGCATAAACACACAAACAGAAACTGGAATTGCAGTAAAATTGAATACAAACTCTGAATACTAGTTTTTGAATGCTGACTTACTGATGACTGGGTCTACTAATACTGAAATATGAGTTTACTAACTTTGGAATACTGAATAACTGAATCTACTCATATCAATAACTGAGTTTTAAGCTTGCAACTATCGACTGACTAAATCTGAGATCAAACCTCTCTAATGGATGATCTCTAAATCTACTAATAATGATAAGGAATGATTGTATCTGAGATCAGACCTATCTAGCAAAAGATCTTGGAATCTTTTAATAATAGAAATGATGGACTGAGTTTGAGATCAGGCCTATGTAACGGGTGATCTCTAGATCTATTAGTACTGATACTGATTAACATTATGTGAGACCAGGCCTATCTAGTGGGTGGTCTATTATTCCATGGAATTATCTAAGTTCCTTACTGAGATGGTTGACTGTATCTGACAGTCCTAATTTTTGAGTTCTACTCTAGAGACTGATACTGAAACTGCAACTGTGGGAGTTCTTATTTAATCGACATACCCTAAATCTAAACTAGTGGGGTCCAACCTGTAACCCCAGCTGGAAAGGTGTGAATACCGTGCCACAGGTAAAGAGCTCTACTATGGTCAAGCCTCTCTAATGGGTGACCCTGAACAGGAAGTCAAGCCTAAGGCAGTATGATAGTGAAGCTTTAATCTAATGGGTGACTCCTGGTCCTATGCTGTCTACACAGTTCTAGAGTTCAGGGACTGTTACTAACAACTCTACCTCTCTAACAGGGAAGTCGTCATCCCTCTACTCGCACGGTGTTAGTTCTTACTCCCAACTGAAGAACTCTAAACTAATTCTTAACTAAACTTAGACTGAGCTGAATCTGTTACTATTTATATTTTTTGACTGATCTAACTGAGTTCACTTGGTTCTGTTATTTGATGGAATGCCATTTGGATTATACTATCTAGCTAAATGCTACTAAATTCTTATTAGCCTACTGAGTCTCACTAAAGTTTGAGCTGAATACTAAATACTACTGAGTACTACTGAATACTAATTACTTCTGAATACTATTGAGTCGGAACTAAATACTAAGCCGAATTAGACTGATACTGAGACTTGATTGCACTTATACTGAGATCACTGAATTTCCTTAAATTCTATAACTATCTGTATTCTACTGAGCATAACACGACTGAGATTATCTAGAGACTAACTCAGCTCTAGACAAGCAGCTAAATTTCAGGTACTAGATAACCCAAGACTCGATAATATAAATATCATAAAATAGGACCACTCATACATGACATGACAATAGGCTATCATCCACAGCATATTCAATGCGACATCTCGTCAATCACTTAAATATCATGAACATGTAATGGTATAGAAAGTGCATACCAATATCTCAAAGTTCACTCAATAAGGAATACACATGAATAGGAATGCATACAACATATCATAAATCATTCAATAAGGCTTTTCAACAAACACTTGGCTTATATGAACTTATACATAATTGGGGATTTCTTGCTAACCATGCTATATTGACTCTATTTCCTTCACATAAGCATTTTTTCAAACATGTAGGGATCATGCTTCAATTATACAACAAATACTACACCCAAGTATCATGATTTCATCAACTAACATGCAACTTGAAGAGGGTTTATCATGAACATCACACAATTAATCACATGCTAGAATCAATTCATATTACCGGTAGTCTAAATCATGAATTAAAACTTAATAACACATAAACATGAACTTCAATACACATAAATCATAAAATCTCATCAATACATAAACTTTGTAATTTTAAAAAGGATTCTTGAACTTCTTGGATAGAATAAACCCAAGAATCAACATCTAACATACCTTAGAAGACTCTTTCTTGAAGGTTCTTGGAGAGATTCTTGGTTTCTTGAGTTATCTTGATGAGGGGTTTTGATCTTGTTCGTGGGTTTTTGATCTTGAAATAAACCCTAGCTTTTGATGTTCTAGATGAATAATGAAGTTGGGAGCCTTGATATGATATAAATAGGTGCTAAAAATATGGAAAAGGACCAAAAATCCCTTTCTAAAATGACCAAAAATCACTAAACATGCAACGGTCCATCGTTGGATCGACGGTCCATCGGACTGACCGCCGTACCTGGACTGGAACTGAGACTTACTGCCTTGTCGCAATGGCCCCTCACTAGCTCAATGATCTATTTGTCCTGACCATCACACTTGGTCTGTGAATGGGACTATTGCCTCATGGCGATGACTATAGGCGACGGTCCATCGCTAGCTCGATGGTCCGTCGGCCTGCCCATCGCACCTGGGTAGTTCAGACTGCTTTCTATAAAATGTCCATAACTTTTTACCCCGACATTGGATTTTGACAAATTTGATATCAACAAAAAGCTTATTCAATTCTTCACATGAAAAAAATTCAATATTAGGGAAATTCGACAAGGTTTAAAATATTTCTCACTTGGGAACTCAGCCCTTACTCTTTTTAAGGATGAAACTCAACTTAAATAAAGTTTGAGATATTACATGAATCTAATGCAATACTGAAATAAGGAATGTCCTCGAATGATGAGGACTCACTGCTAAATCTACTGCTTCTAGATGAGTCTGAACTGCTAAGGATGCTCTAAAGCTCATACTTCTGAACCTATGGTATAAAACACCATTGCACAATAGAAAAGTATGCGTTAGAACTTTGAATGTATTGGTATGATATATGAGGTAAGGCTAAATACGAGGGTTTACATACATAAACAATACTGAATAAATAACATGAGATTACTAAATGAGGATACATGCATGAGTGCATAAACTATAACTGAAATCGTAGTAACACTAAATACTGAATTCTAATAACTGGATTTCTAAAGACTGAATCTACTGATACTGATATCTGATTGACTAAGGTTGAGATCAGTTATATCTAGCGGATGATCTCTAAATATACTAATAATGAAGATAATTAACTGAATTTGAGATCAGTCCTATCTAGTGGGTGATCTCTGAATCTTATGGTACTTGATACTAATATATTGTAAAAATACAGAAAACTAGCAGAAAACTTACCATAAGATTCAAACTGAATTACAACTGTCTAAAATATATCAATAATGAAACTAAAACAACTGTCTGAATATCTAGTCTGAAAAATAGTGTAATATTAAAGCCTCTAAATTATCTAAATAAGGAGTTGATGGGATAATCCCCCAACTAACTCTGTCTACTGAAATACAGAATCTAATGTAATACTGAAATATGGAACGTCCTCAAATGATAAGGACTCACTGCTAAGTCTACTGCTGCTGGATGAGTCTAAACTACTAAGGATGCTCTGGAGCTCATGCTTCTGAACCTATGGTATAAAACACCATAGCGCAAGAGAAAAGTATGTCTCAATACTTTGAATGTACAAATATGCTAAATGAGGTAAGGCTAAATACAAGGGTTTACATGCATGAACAATACCGACTCAAAATCATGAGACTACTGAATGAGGATACATGCATGAGTGCATAAACTATAACTAAAAGCATAGTAACATTGAATACTAAATACTGAATTCTAATAAATGGATTTCTAAATACTGAATCTGCTGTTACTGATATCTAATTTACGAAGGTTGAGATCAATCCTATTTAGCAGATGGTCTCTGAATATACTAATAATAAAGATAATTAACTGAATTTGAGATCAGTCCTATCTAGTGGGTGATCTCTGAATCTTATGAAACTTGATACTAATTGACTATATTTGAGATCAATCCTATCTAACAGGTGATCTTTGAATCAGTTGGTATTGATATTGATACTGCTTGACTAAATTTAAGATCATTCCTATCTAGCGGGTCATCTCTAAATCCATTGATAATACTAATGAGTAACTGTATCTAACAGTCCTAAATCTGTACTACTGAGCTAAATTCTTTTACTGAGACTGATTGTGAAACTGAGACTGTGGGAAGTCATTATCTAACCGAAATTCCTCGAATCTTAACTAGTGGTATCCAACCTGTAACCCCAGCTAGAAAGGTGTCAGTACCATGCCATGGGTAAAGACAACTTCTACTGTAGAGTCAGTCCTATCTAACGGGTGAACCCTGGGATCAGTCCTATACTAACGGGTGACCCCTGAGTATGTCATTCCTATCTAGCGGGTGACATCTCATACCTATGCAGGCTATGTAGTTCTGGAACTTAGGGATTTCTCCTAGGGATCTCAGTCTTCTCTAATGGGTGAGCCCCCATCCCTAGGTTCGCTCGGTGCTGAACCCTACTCCCAAGTAAAAGACACTAACTGATTCTTTTTCTTAGACTGTACTAGACTGAGCTAAATCTGTTACTGATCATACTGATTAACTGAGCTAAGATGAGTCCACTGAGTTTAGTTGACTGACAAAATACTTTTGAGTTCTTAATTGATAACTAAACTGAAGCTAGAATGCTACTGATACTGAGATTACTGAGATTTCCTAAGTTATGGGACTGTTTGAGAGTACTACTAATCATGGCATAACTGATGTTATCAAATAACTGATACTAGCTCTAGACAAGAATATAATTTTTTAGGTATAAATACCCCCAAAACTCGATAACATAAATAATACAAGACAGGACAACTCGTACATAACATGGCAATAGGCTATCATCCACAACACAATCTATGAAGCATCTCTTCAAGCACTTAGAAGTGTTAAACATGTAAATGTATAGAGAGTGCATACTATTATCTCATAATTCATTCAATAAGGAATTCACATGAGTAGGAATGTATGTAACACATCATAATTCACTCACTAAGGCCTTTCATCAAACAATTGGCATGCATTAACTTATACACAATTGGGGATTTCTTGTCAATATGCTATAATGACTCTATTTCCTTTACATAAGCATTTTATCAAACATATGAGGAGCATACTTAATTCAATACACCTAATTAACATGGTTACATCAGTTAACATGCATCTTGAAGGGGTTTATCATAAACATCACATACTAGGATCAAAACTTGGAACTTTGTAAACAAAATATGAACTTAAACTCAATAAAAACATGAACTTTAATTTCAATTCACATGAATCATGAAAACTCATAAATATATAATATTTGAATTTAGAAAAGGATTCTTGAACTTCTTGGGTGTAAGAAACCCAAAATCAATATATAACATACCTGAAAATCTAGATTCTTGAAGTTCTTAAAGACTCTTTGAGGGATTCTTGAGATTGCTTTTGAGACTTGGCGGATAGGGTTTTCTACCTTTGAGAGAGTGATTTATCTCTTGAAAGATATGAGTAATTTATGAGTATTGGGTATTGGATATTGGGTCTTTTAGGGATATGAAAGCATCGAAAAATACTGGGTGTCTCCCTCTTAGAACACTATACCCCTCTAAGAAGGCTTACTTCACTGAGACACTTGAGGAAAACTGTGGTGATGCATAAGGCACCTATGAATTGGATCATAACTAAACATCTAGGACCTGAAACTAATGCATGACTCATAAACTGAACTTATCATGCAACTACTTGGACTTTTTATTTTGGAATAGTTACATTTCGAGATTTCAAATAGTATGACTAGATAGAAAGATGGGAAAATAAACTATACGGATCTGAATTTCTGACTGCTAAACTGACTTACTGGCTTTGTTAGATAACTCATGCTGAAAATGTATACTTAACTGAAGTACTTCTTCTGCACTCTTTCAATTATACTATCCTCTTTAGTTTCAAGTTATCACCATAAGTCTGTGAACACTTTACTAAACTTTGAACTGAACTACAATCAATCTACTCTGGAGTCTGGGTATAATAATATACATGAATGATAAACTCATCCGGAAAGTCTGCTCCTGAAAGTATAAAACTTCCTGCTAATACTATCTTCTGGAATACAACTCTTAACATTCTTTAGTTTTCGTAATCATCATCACACACTTACACCCCTTTTCGACACATACTTGGCTCGCTTAACACATCATATGCTTTTGTTCCCTCATCGACTACTAGGATCACACATTCTGACTCACATTCATACTTTCATACTTAATTTTTAATTAATAACCTTAAATTCTTGCATGTAATATTCAAGCCTACTGATTTACCTCTTATACAACTCTCCTTATAAATACATAATATGCTCAATATGGTTAATGCTATTCCAAATTTACTATTGCTAAACTCCTGCGTTCATACTTCTAACTCTAGGTGATATGCCATCAGAGGATTTTGAGAAAGGATCTGATAAAATACTGATGAGCCTGTGGGCAATCCCATAACTATCTGCAGGGACGGTCTGAGAAATCCCTATCTCTATGACTTTGAACTTCACTGTTTCTATTACCTTTAAGGTAAGGAGGAGTTGACATTAGTGGAGCATACTGGGAATCTACATAACTTTCTTAGAGGACCTTTCTATAGCACGATCTGAGACATAAAAGAAGGGAAACTTTTCCTAAAATATCTTATTTCTCCTATACATAAATGCGGCACACAATACACCCATGCATAAGACTCTACTAGATGCAGCTTTTCAGACTTTCTATGGCACTATTGAACCTTAGGCTCTGATACCAAGTTTGTAACGCCCCAGATTCTGAACCCCGGATGCTACACGGTGCTCATAATCCCAAAAGAACATAATATAACCCATGACTAGTATCAATAACTGAGCACTGAATAATATACTATAAAAATATAGAAAACTAGCAGAAAACTTACCATAAGATTCAAACTGAATTACAACTGTCTAAAATATATCAATACCGAAACTAAAACAACTGTCTGAACGTCTAGTCTGAAAAATAGTGTAGTCTGAAAGCCTCTAAATTGTCTGAATAAGGAGTTGATAGGATAATCCCCTAACTAACTCTGTCTACTGAAATATAGAATCTAATGCAATACTAAAATATGGAACGTCCTCGAATGATGAGGACTTACTACTAAGTCTACTTCTGTTGGATGAGTCTGAACTGATAAGGATGCTCTGGAGCTCATGCTTCTAAACCTATGGTATAAAACACCATAGCGCAAGATAAAAGTATGTGTCAGTACTTTGAATATACAGATATGCTAGATGAGGTAAGGCTAAATGCAAGGGTTTACATGCATGAACAATACCAACTCAATATCATGAGACTACTGAATGAGGATACATGCATGAGTGCATAAACTATAACTGAAATCGTAGTAACACTGAATACTGAATACTGAATTATAATAACTGGATTTCTAAATACTGAATCTACTGATATTGATATCTGATTGACTGAGATTGAGATCAATCCTATCTAGCGAGTGATCTCTGAATCTAATGGTATCTGATGATAATTGACTGTATTTGAGATCAGTCCTATCTAACGGGTGATCTCTAAATCTGTTGGTACTAATATTGATACTGCTTGAATAAATCTGAGATCAGTCTTATCCAGTGGGTGATCTCTAAATCCATTAATAATACTAATGAGTGACTGTATCTAACAGTTCTGAATTTGTACTACTGAGCTGAATTTATTTACTAAGACTGATTGTGAAACTCATACTGTGGGAATTAATCATCAAAGCGACATGCCCCAAATCTTAGCTAGTGAGGTCCAACCTGTAACCCTAGCTGGAAGGGTGTCAGTACCGTGCCACGGGTAAAGACAACTTCTGCTGTGGAGTCAGTCCTATCTAACGAGTGACCCATGGGATCAGTTCTATACTAACAGGTGACCCCTGAGTATGTCAGTCCTATCTAGAGGGTGACATCTCATACCTATACTGGCTACGTAGTTCTAGAACTTAGGGATTTCTCCTAAGGATCTCAGTCCTCTCTAACAGGTGAGCCCCCATCCCTAGATTCGCTCGGTGCTAGATCCTACTCCCAACTAAAACACATTAACTAATTTTTTTTCTTAGACTGTACTAGACTGAGCTGAATCTTTTACTGATCGTACTGATTATCTGAGCTAACCTGAGTTCACTGAGTTCCTTTGACTGATGGAATACTTCTGAGTTCTGACTTGATTACTATACTGAAGCTAGAATCTACGAATACTGAGATTACTGAGATTTCCTAAGTTCTGGGACTATTTGAGAGTACTACTAATCATGGCATAACTGATGTTATCAAATAACTGATACTAGCTCTAGACAAGAAGATAATTTTTCAGGTATAAATACACCCAGGACTCGATAACATAAATAATATAAGACAGGACAACTCATACATAACATGGCAATAGGCTATCATTCACAACACAATCAATGAAGCATCTCTTCAAGCATTTAGAAGTCTTAAACATGTAAATGTATAGGGAACACGTACTATTATCTCATAATTAATTCAGTAAGGAATGCACATGAGTAGGAATGCATCCAACATATCATAATTCACTCACTAAGGCCTTTCAACAAACACTTGGCATGCATTAACTTATACACAATTGGGAATTTCTTGTCAACATGCTATAATGACTCTATTTCCTTCACATAAGATTTTATCAAACATATGAGAAGCATACTTCATTCAATACACCTAATTAACATGGTTACATCAATCAACATGTATCTTGAAGGGGTTTATCATGAACATCAGATAAACATCACATACTAGGACAAAACTTAGAACCTTGTAAACAAAACATGAATTTAAACTCAATAACAACATGAACTTCAATTTCAATTCACATGAATCATTAAAAATCATAAATATATAATTTTTGAATTTAGAAAAGGATTCTTGAACTTATTGGGTGAAAGGATCCCAAGAATCAACATCTAACGTACCTGAAAATCTAGATTCTTAAAGTTCATGAAGACTCTTGGAGGGATTCTTGAGATTGCTTTTGAGACTTGGGGGCTAGGGTTTTCTACCTTTGAGAGAGTGATTTATCTCTTGAGAAATGTGAGTGATTAATAAGATAATAGGTCTTTTAGGGTTTTAATGTCGTGTATAGGCTGATTTGGGGATTTAGGAATTTACCAAACAGCCTCTGAAATTAAATGATGGAACATGAAAATTCTGATTTTACATGCTGGCACGACGCGGTGAAATCACGCCAGCTTACTGGAAACTGGACAATTGAGGAACTGGTTGGTGGCGCGACGCGGTGAAAATTGTGTTGCCACCTTGGTTGCGAGCTGGAAAGGTACCGCGACGCAGTGGAATTGCGTTGGTGCACTAGAACTTGACAACTCTAAAATTGAGACTTGGCACCATAATCGCTGAGGCTCACTGGATTTTGACGATTGTCATTTTGGCTGACTCTACGACGCGCTTAAGTACCAAGTGGTACACTGTCTTACTAAAATGGCTCTAACTCTTTGTCCGAGTGTCGAATTTAAGAGAATTTGATGTCGATGGAAAGCTTATTTAATTTTTCACATGATAAAAAGTTAAAATCTTGAAAATACCATAGGAAATAAAAGGGTATTCATCTTTGAAGCAAGGTTTTTGATGTTCTAAGGACGAATCGAAACTAGGTAGAAATACGGGGTATTACACCATCCCTCCCCAAGGTTATGTTCATGAGTTCTCTAGGTTTCAATACATTCTCATGTGAGCAAAGATGGGCTTACCCACCTAACAAACATCCTAGTATCTTAAATTTCTTGTTACTATTTGAAATTATGTATATTGTTTCTCGAGAACGTAATGAAAAAACATTGAGGTTCAACACTCTTTTTGGGGTAGATGAAGGGAAGGGAGAGAGATAGAAGAGAAGGGGGAGGGAGAGAAAGGGACTGTTTGTTAAGGAAAATCTATGTTTTTTAACTAGGAAAAAGACATCAAAATAAATCATACCTGAAAAGTCCAAAATACATCTAAATTCTAAACTATCAAAGTGACCTAATACACACCTCATCTATATAAAAGTGAATTTATGTCCATCTTTACGTACGTACAACCAGTCACATGATCAAAAGTGATATATTTTTTTCATGTCATTGCCACGTCAGATGTTATGTAAGACTTTTAAAAAAAAAATCCATGTCACCATATAGCTTCTTATTCACTATAACACCACTAAACCTTCATAATACTACCACCACCATCATCACCAACTTTCTTCATCATCACAGTAATTTCACCACCTATAATCAAAATCTCCAGCAAAATCATCCTACAACATTATCACCTTCAAATCCACCATTAAACTACTACCATTACAATTATTATTGCAAAAATCACATCTTCCTACAAGAAATTTCACACTCATTATCGGGATCACACCATAATATTATCACCACCAAAAAATATAATAAATACTAGATTCCTCACTAATAATGCTTAAAAAAAAATCTTTTCAAGAAAATTTTTAATATACCCACAAAAAGTGGGGACCAAAAGTTACTCTCCCCCAAATTCACCACAAAAAAACATCAAGATTGTTGTTATTATCAAAATTTATAATATTAATTACCAAAAATCTTTGCATTCACTTCAAAATCATATTTCTGTCCTTGTCACTCATCAAAAATAAAAACTTAACCTCCACTAAATTTTCAAACACCAACAATTTCATCACTAAATGGTGGCGAATAAGTAATCAATTGATTAAAAATGCTAAATCTAATGAAGTAATGTTGTTATAATAAGAAAAATACAGAAAAAGAATGGATGGAATTGAAAAAAAAATTAGTAGGGAAAATGATTGTCAATGAAGAAGAAATAGAATTATGAATTTCTCTTTTTCTTTTTCTTAATAGAGTAAGAAAAACCAATAATGAAATAAAAAAAAAATTATGAACAAATTTAATTGGAGAGAATTTGATGAAAATAAAATTAAAGTAAAAGAGGACAATATGAAGAATGAAATTATGTGAAGAAAAAGGGGTGTGAGTGGAGGGCCGTGAAGAAGAACATGGTGGGTTGGGTATGTGAAGAAGAGAGGGTGGAGGTTGTGAAGAAGAAGATGCGTTGGGGGTTGGGAATGGGGGTGGGGGTTGGAGAGGATTTTGATTTTTCTTATTTTTTGTTTAAATTATTCACTTAAACGTGCTTAGTTTTTATTTTAATTAATTATTTTTGTCACATCAATTTTAGGGGTAAAAAAAATTCATTTTTATACAGTTTAGGTGTGTATTAGGTCATTTTAATAGGTTAGGTGTGTCTTCAATTTTTTGAGTATACTTTAGGATGATTTTGATATCTTTATTTTCTTTGTAATCATGCAAAGTTTAACCATGGTCATGTAATTATGACCAAAATTTTATCTATCTAAGATGTTTTGCCTTTTAAAATCCTCACGCGCCCCTTCTAATGTGAGAATAAAACATATGTGAATTTGGGTCAAAATAGTGTATATTTTCTGGTTGGAAATAATTCAGTGAGGTAATAAGATTCCTGCAAATTTTAATGAGTTGTTTGGTATGAAGAATAAGGTATAATAGTTTCAAAATAAAATGCAGGATTATTTTATTCTGCATTTGATTGGAAGTATTATTTAGTTCCATGATTATTTATCCCCCCATTTATATCTTTTGATGGAATAAGTTATCTCATATACATGATGAGATAATTAACTAATCTCAAGATAGCTTATTTCAAATTAATTAACTCATGATAACTTATTCAAAGTCAGACAACTTGGAGTTGTATACTTACAAATTAGATCAAAGTTTAGGGATTACTCTATTCCAAAATTAATTAACTCATGATAACTTATTCAAAATCAAAAAACTGGTAGTTGTATACTTACAAGTCGGATCAAAGTTAAGGGATTACTTTATGCATTTTCTCCAACCATCAAGTATCATACAACATAATCCCTCTCCTTAATTGGTACTAGTAGTACAGACATATAAATCGAATTCGAAGCCTAAAAGAATAATATTTTGAATTAAAAATTTTAAATTAGTCATTAAAGTTTGAATTAAATCAAAACGGATAAATCATTCAAGCTTAAACGACTTACTCTGATAGTGCACCCTATTTGTTTATTTTTAAGCAAATCGTTCAGGTATGAACAAAGTGTTCTTCTTCGTACTTTTTCCTTACTACTGATTGTATAGATTTATGGTATGTCAGAACGAAATGCCATGCAGCAAATGACAACAACATAGAAAGAATGTTTATGACAAAACAAAGAAGCTTGGTAGAATCTTTCAACTTCTGATTAATTTTTTATTTTTTTTTAGTAATTTGTAAATTTTATTTGTCCAGAATATCAAAGCAAATTTTACTTTTCTCAAAATATTCGATCAATATTTCAAGTAATTAGAACCTTCACTAAGGAATCTAGTTAGAAATCTGAGTAATGTGGATAATATAAAGCACCTCATTTTGATATTTAAAAATTTTAAAAAAATAAGAAAAACAAGTTAGATAAGTGACATTGCGAGTTCATTATCTCTTCTTTATCCCACCCCAACCCCGAGCCCCCGCTCCTCACCACATCTCACCTCTATAATGCTAGATAACATATAAATACTCTTGAGATAATATGTTCTTTTGCTTACCTACCAAATAGTTTAAAGTATATAACAACTCGAATGTTTTTAAGAAAATATTTTTCAAGAAAATATTTTCATTCATCCCATACAAATCCTAGATCTCATTTTTTTTACATATAGCAACTATGTCTACTTACTGTAACATCATATTCTATTTAATATGTTATATAAAATCAACATTTGAGGATTACAATCTGTAAGGAAAAAAAATGAAGAATGACACCTTGTTCATGCTTGAACAATTTTCTTAAAATATAGACCGACAAAGCCCCACTACCAACGTTTCATTTAGGCTTAAATAATTTATTTATTTTAATTTAACTCAAATTTCAGTGATCGATTTAAAATTTTTATTTAAAATATTATCCTTTCAGCTTCAAACTCCATATAAATCTGTAACATTTTATCCTGAAAGTATGTCAAATTTTATCCTTAAAATATGCTCTCTTTATTAAAACTTGAAGATGAAGCCAACTTTTAGAATTTATCCTTTCAACGGGCATGTGGAGTCAATACATTGGTCATTCAAGAATTCGGATTTTCACTTTTATCACTTTGCATTAATTATATATTCTTTCTTATGATGAGCCATGACTTATCAAACTTTAGCTTCCCCTCGAAGGCAAATAATTGAAATGATGTGAATCTTTTGACTTCTGTGTGGTCCAGTTAAGCTATTGGTTCATCTGTTTAAATTTATGTGATATTATTTAGCTATGATATATGTGACATTATTTAGCTTTGATATAAAAATTTTTAAAAATATTTTTTTAAATAATTTATGATATAAAATAAATTTTAAATATTTATATACTCTAGCTTCTTATATCATGAATAAAAATAAAATTTTAAAATTAAGTTATTTTTAATTATATAGAAATAATTCTTTTTAGACATACTAATAAGAAAAATCGTAAAAGAAAAATTACTACGTACTATTTAAAACACTATACACACTACTGAATCAGTATAAGTGACATTCCAACCTGCAATTTATTCTCATATGAAATTATAACAACTTTAGGTCTTGTGGAATTGACACTAAGAAAAGACACCTCTACAAGTAGGAATAAGGAACAAGTAAGAACCCGCGATCAAAATAGGCCACTTATTAATAAAATATATCAAAATATGTCTCATATATAAAGTGGTATCAAAATACGTTTAACTCACTAAAATAGTGAGTTATACCCTTTTTTAAGGAAATTTTTCATAAGTATCAAACTTTGGCTAACATCGTCATCTTCATAAAAAGTGTATAACTTACTTTTTAAGTGACTTATCTTTTTTATTTGTACATAATTCATAAAAAAAAAAAAAAAAAAAAAGTGAGCCATACATTGTGAGTTATATGAATGAAAGTTATATAACTCATTTTTTTTAGTGAGTTATCCTTTTTTTGTTTTTACACAACTCACCAAAAAAAATGAGTTATATTTATTTTTCTAATTTATGTGAATTTTTATAAACTCACATATTATGTGAGTTTCCTATTTTTCTTTTATAATTTTTATTTTATAAAACTCATGTATTTATTTATTTTAAAATCTATTTTGATTTTATAGAGCTCACTAATTATGTGAGTTATGCAGACTTTGTTTTTATCTTATAACACTATAATATGCCTCGATTTTTATCATGTAAAACTCACTAATTCTGTGAGTTATTCAAATATAAAATAAGAAACTCACTTTTAAAGTGAGTTATTCATTTTACAAATGTCATATTTCATTCTGACGACACTCTTTATTAGTGATGTAAAATATAAATATAAATATAACTCTAAAATATGTGAGTTATGCGCCTAACTTTATTAGTGATGTAAAATATGAATATAATGCTAAAAAAATATGAGTTATGCCGAATTAATTATATACTATACAACTATATGTGAAGATGGAGTATATACAAATTAATTATTATACACTATGCAACTAAAATCTTTTAAAAAAAATAACAAAAGAACAAATACAGAAACTTGTTGCACCTAATTTCAAAATATATCACACAAAGTTAAGTTGTCCATAAAAAACGTCAGTCAGTCAAATATATATATATATAATGAGTTATCTATTTTTATTTTGTAAAGCTCACTAATTATGTGAGTTATCCAGCCTATATGCCTCTATTTTTATCTTATAAAACTCACTAATAATATGAGTTATTCAAATATAAAATAGAAAAATTTATCAAAATACACAACATAAGTTTCTAAACTTCTAAAAATTCCCCCACTTCTAAAATATTACTTAAATCCCAACATTTCATAATTTTTGATAAAGTTGACATACAAGTTAAAACACCCAACTATAAAGCCGATTCTTTAACAAAAATAATCCACTTCTCCCTCTCTGTACGCTGCAATTTGTGGAGTGGTTTCTATTCAACTTCTTCATTCAATTCAAAACTTTGAAGCAAGGTAATTTTCCTCCATAAAATTCGCTTCAATTTCTTTTAATCGTTTTTACATATCTTTTTCAAAAAAATTATCTTGCGCCTAAGTTTACAAAGTAAAATTTGGGTGATTTGATTGAGCAATTTCTTCGATTAATTATTTTTCAGGCTTGATTATTTGAATTGCCATTATGAATAGAGATTTGAGACCTTCCTTTAGTCTTGGGGTTTCTCAATTAGAAAGTATCAAAGAATCTCATGAAGTTGTTAACTTCGTTCCTGGAAGTTTTGATTATAAATTTGTCGGCTTTGATGAAAATAGATCAAAGCATAGAAACGATCCCCAAATTATGAAAAAGCTGCATAATTAAGAAGGACAAGAAAAAAGAAAGTGGTTCTAAGAAAAGGGGATCCAACAGTCCTGAAAGTAAAGCTCCCGTCAAGAGAAGAAGAATTGTCGAAGCAATTTTCAGAGATGAACTTTCCAAGGTAATTGCATGTTCAGATCTATTGAATGTTAGGTCGAGATACATATTTTGAGTTGCATGATACGTTTAGAATTTCATTGTTTATCTGTTTTTTTGTTGCTTAGTTATTTGTATCTTGTGTGTTTTATGTTTTATTGAAATAAATATAACAAAAGGTACAAGTTCATAAGTACATAGATAAATGTTAAGTGGACTTGTATCTGTGAGTGATTATTAATGCTTTGATTTGTATCTAGTTTTGTTTAATTTTACTTAAAGTCTAAATATAATAGATACATGTTTTTATTTCTAAGATACATATTGTATTAACTTGTACTGTGACTTACTGTTAATCCTTTGATATATTTCTTGTGTTGTTTAAATGGTATTGAAAGTAGAATTACACAAGATACATTTTTTCACGCTGAGATACATGTTGTAGAGATTAAAGATACATTTGTATAATCTTGTATCTAGTGTATTATGTTCTTAGTGCTTTTGTTTATATTGTATTGTCTTAGAATAAACTTGTTGCATCTCAAATAATTTTTTTTTTATTTTTAGGGATTGAATTACGTTATTAAGGAAATTCCAACTCATCCTCTTAGATTTGTCAGTTCGTGCAACTTAAGATTTAAGGATGAAATTAAAGAAGTAGTCGGCCAAGAAGTTTTAGAATTATTTGAGAAGACCATTTTCGGATGTTAACTCAACATACCCCTTTCCAACTATATTGGACAAATAATAAAATGTCTTCTTATGCTCGACATCAAGCAATCAAATCAAGAAGAAATACATATATTTATCAAAAGCCAGATTCTTATATCTTCCATATATGAATATACTTTGATAATTGTCTTAAACTGTTGTGGCAATGTTGATGATTTCAAATACGAAGATTCTTCTTCGAGTCGGCTAATAAGAAGGTATTTTCTCCAATCAACGAATGGATTTGATAAGGAGGCATTGATTTACCGTTTTCTAAAAGAAAATTTTGAAAACAAAAAGGATTCCCTTCAGATGGCAATCCTATATTTCATCCACACCTTTATCTACTCATAGCTGAATGCATATCCCATTTCATTTTCTGATTTTAAAATGGTTGAAGATAAAAAATATGAATATATTTCTTGGGGTAAAGTGTCTTTCTCCAAGTTGATGGTCTCAGTTAGGCAAGAATTTTTCGTGGAGAAGAAGCTTTATAGATTGGGTGGCATCCCTCAGGTTCTAAATGTGTGGATGTTTGAACTATGTTCAAATGTTGATACCAAAGTTGTTGTGAATGAGGGTAATAATATACCTCGTATATTGAATTGGAGGGTTGTTTCAGTCCGACCTCAGTATAATCAATTTATGACCAAAATGTTTAGCAAGGTATGATGCTGATTGAATTTTTTTATACATTGCGTTATATTTTTTTAAAGTTTTTATCGTAATTATTTTTAATGTATAAAATTTTATTTATGTAGTGTTTTATTCCAACATTGTGCCGAACGTGGCCGAGCTGAAAAAACTTGAATTGCCACCAAATAGTTTCATATTTGATAACCCTGGTACATCTTCGATTCCATCAACTGAAAATCCTGAGCAAAGGAGTTACCAAGTTAATTTAGCCCATGTTTCCACAGATCATGATAGTTTTGATGACTTTAGTATGACGCCTTCGTAATTTTTGATGAGGAAGTCAATACACGTATCGGGTACAGTATTTGCACATCTGTCAAAGAGTGAAAAGAATATTCCTGTAGGAAGAAGATCAGAAAATAAAGAACAAAGTCAGACTCGGGTCTCAAAAGGAAAACAGACGGCAAGCATTTCCATATCAACATTTGTTATAGTATTTTCATAATGAAAATATTTTTAACAAAAGAGTAAAGAGATTGATGACTCTACACGCACAAATAGGAAAGTGTTTGGTTAAAATGGACTTAGATTTGTTAGAATCAAATATAAAGAGATATGTCAAGACATACGTAAGACTCTATTTTGTTAATCCGTACAAATTTTTGGTTAGTCTACAGTATAACTAATCAACTATGCATATATATTAGATTGATATGAAATTCAGCGATTTGGAGCGTATGATGAATGACAGATTCGCTGATGTTTTGAAATCATTGCAGTCGAAAAGTGAGACTGTTGAGAAGATAATATAACTTTAAACAACATACATTTAGTAATGAATATACTCAATTTATTCTTGCTACTATTTTATATGTTGCAGGAAAACGTTACAAAAGAAAGCCACAAAGAGGGTCATCATTCAGATGATATTGTTGATTTTGAAGGCAATAGTGATCCCGTCAGTCCGAATTTTGTCATGAAAAAATCACATAAAATGGAGGTGTTCATGGATACATAATTAGTATTTTATAACTCATATACTGTTTGTATATCTTAATATTTACTGACATTTCATAAGTGTTATCTATTGTTTCATGTACTTTATACTAATGTTCTACAATAGATCCGGCAAGACAGTGATTCCTCAGAAAATATTATTGATGTTCCGGGACCAAATTGTGTAGAAAGTCTAGTGAAAAAAATGGACAAATCAGTTGAAATGGAAGAGGATAAAGTTAACCAAGAACTATCACCTTTCACAAGTTGTGAACAACAAGAAAGGGTAATTAACTTTGATTATGTGTTTTGGAATTGACATGACCATATTTGCATTACATTACGATAAAATGTTAACTCAAAACTGCATGTAATCGGTTTGTTTCTGTATGGAATTTTATGATATTTTAAAACAAGTTGAGATTTTTAATAAATACTAGCAAGCATACCATTATATATGTAGTTTTTAATATTATTTATGCTTTGATTTGTATGTAGTGTTGTTTGAACTTTATTGAAAGCCTTATTACAAGAGATACAAGTTTATTAGTACCTAGATACATGTTGTGTTAACTTGTATCTATAACTTATTGTTATTGCTTTGAATTGAATGTAGTGAAGTTGCATTGTTATTGAAATTTGTATTACACAAGATACATATTTTTTTATTAGATACATGTTTTTAAGCTTATAGATACATTTGTATTATCTTGTATCTAAAGCATGATGTTCTTAGAGTTTTTGTTTATATTGTATTGCATTAATGTACATGTGTTGCATCTCAACTAATTTGATCATTTTTTTTTGTTTTACATAATTAACTTTCATTAAGTGTTTTGTAATGAACATGACCTTTTTTGATATTACTTTACGATAAAATATTGACTAAGACATATATGTAATATGTTTGTGTCTGTCTAATGTTAATCAATGAACGATATATATTTTTACCTTTTGTATCTAATTTAGAATTTATGTATGTAGTACAGTATCAGTAATTCAGTGGTAACAATATAATTTAGTTAAAAAAAAATTTACTGACAGTTATGGAATATTTGTCACTTTTTGAAAAAATATTCGGGATAATGGAATTGAGAAACTGAGTGACATTCCTGTTGAAGAAATGAAATCAATTGATAGAGCTTTTCAGTTCAAGAGCATGAAATGGCATTGACAATTTAAAAGCCTCCACCAACGACTCCTAACGAGTATATGATTAGTGACACCGCGTGTTTGTCTTTCCTACAGTAAAAAAGACTGTGTTGAAAGTTAAAAAGACACCAGCACAACGGAATAGGAAGCCATCAAAGATTTTTCGTTCACCTTTCCTGACCCACTTTGGATCAAGTACAAAAGGAAAGAAAAAACTTTCTTCTACAAAGTGGAAAAAAATATTCATTTGAAGGTTATGACATTAATGGGAATTCACCAAATGTAGAGATGAAAGTTTTTGAAGAATGAATTAAAGAAAGCTTTTACAGGCAACACATGAAAAAGTACGTATAGAAATTTCTTATTATAAATTCAAATTGATATGTTTTTTATTACTATTTTCTTGAAATGTACCATACTGTTATATTTCAGGAAAGATAAGGACGATCACTACAAGGTTAAATGTTCAAATCTTGAATTTCTCAGCTTGATTTCGTAGTTTCTTTTCCAAAATTTAAGAATTAGTTCTACCTGATGTATCAATAAAAAAAGTGCTGGAATTATGAGGTATTTTCATAATGTATATTCAAAATCTAAAAATGCGACGTCTTGAAATAACATTTTCATTAACATATACATTTCGAACGTTATGACATATAACATGTGTTAATGTCTATAACATGGTGATTTTTATTGACTAAATAAGTTAGATGATATCTTTAATATAAAAATCATGCAAACCAACTTGTTTCTGGCAAATTTGATTATCTATTGCAGTCTTAATGTTGAATTTTTCATCAGTTCTTATCCTGTATAATATACATAATGTAAAAAGATGTATCGTCATATATTATGATGTATATAAGTCAAATATTGATCTTTCATAGCCCATGCAAAAAAAGTTATCACGAACATAAGAAAAGAGGATCACCACTTGTTGTAATTTACTGGTTCACCCTTACATATAAATTTATGTATGTAAAGAGAGATTGTGATGTCACTTAGTCTTAGTTATGCAGCTTGGTAGATAATAGCTTTCCGATAAAATTAACTAAGGCATTCACAGACTATTTTGAACTCCATGTTATATCCAAAAAAAAATAAAAAAGAAGTCGTTATATTTTTAGATGTAGATATTTGTGTTAGTGCTCAATTATGACACAAAGAAAATGAAGTAACAGAATTTAAAACATGTGCTACATACATGAGTTTCTATAATTAGCACAGATAGAATAAAAGTTCTCCTATAAATAATTTTCACTAAAACTTGAACTGATAACACACCCACAAAAAAGAAGATAAGCTACAAGTATGTTATAGCAAGTTAAATAAATTGATAAGGTAAAAAAAAATTTTACACTATTTATTTATAAAAGTTAATTTAATATTAAATCCTTAGATGGGGAGCTCTTGTGCATCCTAAATTCTGCACAGGATCAGACAGTAGCTAGACTAGCCCCCATTTTGTATTAGATACATAATAACAAAATATGTATCTTTCTATATTAATATGTATCTTGTTCATTATATGAAGTAATTGTCTATTACCTGCATTAGTCACATTAGATACATAAAATATTTAATTTATACCTCTTTTAATTTTAATGATTACAGTAGGCTGATGTAACATATATTCCATTTGTTTGCAATTTGAACAGCATCTAGATTTCATCATGTACTACTTGAGGAAGAAGTACAAAAATAAGAATTTTTCAAGCAAGAGATACACTACCACAAATTATTTTTTCAAAGTGTACATCGATAAGGCATATGTGAATTACTATGATGCTGACGCTGGCAAGGAACTTGCCACACAAGATGCATCTGCAAAGACTGATGAGGTTGCTGATATGGAGATGACAGTGATTAACACCATCAAGGGATTCAGTCCACGTGCAGGTCAGCCTTGGCATTTGGTTGATGAGGTCTTTGTCCCAATTAACTGTGATGGTTCTTTTCACTGAATATTAAAAATCATTGCATTAAAGGATTGATGCATTTGTGTGTACAATTCAATGGCCTCTTCACGAAAAAGAACACAAACAAGTGAGATTGAAAAGTTGGCTGTAATGATTCCTACTTACCTTCAGTATAGTAACTTTTTTGAGCAAAAGGTACCAACTAACTGGAATGCACTGGTATCCTACAAAGAAAAGACCGAACATGATCCATTTCAAGTGGAATACGTATCTGAGATAGCACAACAAGAAAGTAGAAGTTTGTACGTATTACATTACTTTTTTAGATGGTTTCATTAGCTTATAATTTTATATTGTTTTTTCTAATTAAATTTCTAATTTTTATGCAAGAATTATGGTGTATTTGTAGTTGTATATGCCGAGTATCTGAGCGAAGGATTAGACATCTCATCTTCGAGAATTGATCTTCACTATCATTGTCTGAGATATGCTAGTCTTTTGTGAAGTACAGATCCGTAAAAATAGGGAATGGATACTTTAGTGAGAATGACGATCCACAAACTCCAAGAATGAAGTTCACACCAAAAGAAACCGATCGTGTTTTGCGTATTTAGTAGTTGTTGATTTTTTGGCTAGTAGAATATTAAAAACGTTGTTGATGATATAAACTTTGATGATGTTAGTAGTGTTTTGACAAGCATACATTAAGTTTTTTAATGAATAATTACTTCTATTTTCATTAACATTCTACGCAATGCTAAATAACATAAAGATATATTTATGTTATCATTATGATATTTTTTCCACGCAATATACAGACATTGTATTGGATACATTTTTTATTGTATTTCATAATTTTATGTATATAAAATAAAGAAAGATATATTACAATATAGGTATTAACCATCACAATATTGTCGTATTATGTACCTATAATAGTTTTTTGTTGTAGATAGTTCATGTTGTCTCTTACATGCATACCAAATTATATCATAACTTAATAGAACTAAGTCTTAAAAATATTAACCTATTACATTTTACATGTGAAACAAATTATTGGATCTTGTATCTATAACTTTATATGAGATACATCTTCTCAAATTGTATGTGTTTACTATAAGAAAACTGTTTTACTAAATAATCATAGTAACTAATAAATTATTACATTTTTATGTATCTCAAACCCTTTTTATTAATCGAAAAAAATGTTTGACTATAACCTGCATAATAAATTCTAGCAGAACTTATATTACTAAATCTTAAAAATATTGACAAGTTATATTTTATAAACGATACATATTTGTTAAAATTGAATGTATAAATTTAATGGAGATACATACTATATGAATGTATCTATTTTCTATCGTTCACTATGACAGAACTACTAATAGAATGTATAATAACATTGTCAGTTCAATATATCTAAATTTCTATTCTATGTGTCACGACAAAATACACCATCAAAACATATATAGCTAAATAACAAATTAATAAAGAATGCTATTTATTTTGGTAAAAAAAAATTTCTAAATTTCATAAAAAACCAAGAATCTCATCAACTAAAATGTCGAATAAAATAGATAAAAAAATCCAGCAACATTCCAAGGAACTATTCAACATTATTCATTAGTCAATTACATTTGTCACTCCTCCTTTGGAAAGAAGTTGCAAGTGCGCCTGTTGTGACCTTCATAACCACATTTCCCGCAATAATTGTTGCTCGATGTCATTATTTCACTTGATTTATTGTGCCTGTTTTTCTTTGGCCTTCCAGGTTGACATTTTTATTTAGGTGGTAACACAACTTCGTCTATAACTTCTTATGGAATAATTCAGTCTTTCTTCTCAGGCATTGGAAACATCGATTGTTCATACGTCTTCCTTAATGTTTCAGGATAGTAATACTCAGAGCAATAAGGCTTCATATCAACTACATGCTTGATTTTTAGAAATGCAATTGTATGTTCACATGTTATCTAATCCAATTGGAATCTCCCACAACTGCAAGTCCTTCTATCAAGACATACTATGTACTTTCTGCCTTCATCGTAAACCGAATAAATATATGTTGATGATGCACTAACCTATAAGATTAAACATTATATGTTAACACATAGATACATCTTGATCTTCTTTATAATATATTTGTATCAGATTAAAAAAACTGATGCATTTATTGTAGTATTTTACAGAAATAAATTTTTAAAATATATACTACTGTAATATCAAGCAAACATTATATAATATGTAAAGAAAATTAAACATATAAACTCACCTTAAGCCTTGAAGATTTTGAAGTATTTATCTGAAGAATTTCTTCAAATCTACTATCCAGTGACGTGTTTGCATAAGATGCTTTTTCTCTATTCTTGCAGTTCCACTTTCCAAATAATTTTCTAGCCTCTTTCAGAAATTCGATTATCGGCAACTCACGTTCTTGCTTCAGCTTACCATTTTACACTCTGCTATGTTAGAGGTCATTATTCTACCTTTATTGACAGGTGCATACACTCGTGCCCACTTTTCAAATTCAGCAACCTCAAGATAAGACATTACCCGCTGATCAATCTTCCCAACTTGATTCCAAAAAAAATTCAAACTCATCTTTACGGTATGCCTTCGCCATAGCATAGTAATTATCACTAAGTCTATCTTTACTCTTTCTGAAGTTTGTGCAAACATTCTTCCAGTAGTGCCAAATGCATGCAAGGTGCGACATATTTGGATATACAATACTGACAGCCTTTATTATGCTTTCATGACGGTTGGACACAACACACATACTATCGCGATCTCCAAAAGTAATTATGAAATTCTCAAAAAAACAAGTCCATGAATTGTCATTTTCACTATCAACAACACCTTACGCAAGCGGCAGAATGCGTCCTACAATTTTGATAATAAAAACCAATTAGGCTGGTACATGTCAACAATTTTTCAACAAAAAAAATACTAATTACTATCAAAATGACAATACAAAATAATTGTACTTAAAAATAAATATTAATTACTTGCTCCATCAACAGTGCTTGCGGAAACAAATATACCTTTATATGCTCCACTCAAATGCGCACCATCAATAACAACTACAGGCCTGCAATACTCGAATCCACTCTTCAGAGGTTACAATTCAATGAACAAATACATGAATTTATTATCTTCCGCTTTATGCATTTTAATATGTGAATCTGGATATACTGAATTTAACATGTATATATATCTAGCCATTTGTCGATAACCATCCGCAGGTTTCTCCCTTAACATCTCAACCGCACGTTCTTTAGCCCTCCAAGCCTTCTGATAGTTAATGTCCACACTGAAAGCATTTTTAATATCTTTGATTATATCATTCGGAGTGTGTATTCTCTTATAATTGACAAGTTTTAGAGAAACAAAATCATTAACAAACCCAACTGTAGCTTGAAGTTGAGTAAAAACTCGATCTTTCAACGGGAAAGTGTGCACATCTTGAAAAGTTCTAACTTTAAAAAGTTTAGTCCCCCGCCGACATGATGCTTTAAATGTCCAAACACAATCCTCTGAATGGCATCGTAAGACATAACTGAATCAATGAAAATAAAACTTCAACTTTTTAACCTTCAGTTACTTTCAAACTGTATATATAGACATCAATATATTCACCGAGATACATAATTAGACATTAGTATATTTACCGAGATACAAGATGATCAAAACGTATATTTTATCATAAAGATGTATCTCGACCAAATTAACATAACGTCATGACTAAAATAAAACAAGATACATAATTACGCATCAATATATACACTGAGATACAAGATGAGAAAAATGTATCTTTTAGCATAAAAATGTATCTCAGCTTAATTAACATAACGTCATGACATTTCTGTAAAATTGATAATCTTTCAAACGTTAGCTACAAAATTAGATTAACGTCAAGATTATTCACAACAGCTGATACAAATAAATCCTTGGCATAGAAGTTGAAGGAATGATGAATTACAAACCTTGCCATAATCGAATCAGAGTACCCTTGTCCTTGTAGATTTGCCCAACATTAACATCACTATATTTGCATTCAATAATAATCTTGTTCCCCTTCCGATCAAACAAAGACAAAGGAGAAGTAGAATTAGATTTGTAACTAATTAATTCCGCACCTCTTTCTGATGGACTCTCCAAATACATTACTGCACCAACATTCCCATCAAATAATATTTCACTAGAAGACTTATCTAATGTAGTGATGATGAGTGGATACGTCCCAAAATCACGTTCAATTTTCTTAATCTCGATATACAACTTCACACTCATTTCGTTACGAATCAACAACGGATAAGCATTTCCTTCGACAATGTAACGCGCTTCAATTTTTTTTCTAGTTTCATTGATTTCCAGTTCTCCGACAATTATTGAAATCAATTTTTCATAACTAATATGTTCACTGATCACAATTCCATCGCTCTTATAGCCCACATAATTGATTTCGTTTAACCAAACACCAGAATGACATAGCAAGACTGAAATATTCATTTCAGATAACCAAACAAAATTAACAAATAAAAAAAATGAAAGTCAAAATTTTACAGAAGCCATAATTTTTTTTTGGCTATTTTCAAACAGATTATGAATGCTGCTTTTGATTAGAATGGTGAAATAACAAGGTAATAGCCATAAATCATGGAATTTAATTGTGTTTTAACCATAATTAGTTAGATTAATTACACTTTTAATGCGGCTTTATCCGCTAATCCCTTAAAAAGTTCCAGTTAGTTTACTTCAAACATGTATCCCTAATATGTATCTAAGTTAATTAACATGTATCATCAATGGCCAAATGTTAGAATTTTACGACATTTTTAAAAAAGTTGGGACTTTAATTCCTAGTAAACATGTCGTTATATATATAATTTTTACTATAAAATAAGTAACTGACTTTTTAAGTGATTTTTCCATTATATAAATACAACTCTACAAATATATGAGTTCAGTTATCCTATTTAAACAGATGTATACATTCATTCTTTATTCACTCAACTCTTTTATATGTGAGTTTAATAAAAATCCACATAAATTATAAAAATAAATATAACTTACTTTTTATGAATTATGTATAAATAAAAAAGTATAAATCACTAAAAAAGTGAGTTATATAACATTCATTCATATAACTTACAATGTATAACTTTACTTTTTTTGTGAGTTATATGCAAATAAAAAGGATAACTCACTTCTTACACTCTTTATAAAGATGACGCCGTTAAAAAAAAGGTACAACTCACTATTTTAGTGAGTTAAGCCTATTTTAGTATCACTTTATATACATGACATATTTTGATATTTTTTAAAAATGAGCGGCCTATTTTGATCGCGGATTCAACAAGTAATTTAAAGATCTATAGTGTGCGACCAAAAAATGTCACCCACTTAAAAAAAGTATCAAAATATATAATGCATATAAAGTGACACCAAAATAGGCTCAACTCATAAAAGAAGTGAGTTACACCTTTATTTTTTAACGAAAAGTTGGCTCATGGCATCAGCTTTATGAAAAGTGTATAACTCACTTTTTTTTGAGTTATCATTTTTGTTTATACATAACTCACAAAAAAAGTGAGTTATATCTATGAAAAGTATATAACTCACGAAAATTTTTACAATGGGAGAGTCACAACCAACAAAAGTTGTGTGACCCTCCATTAATTTTTTGACACATAAGTTGTGGGCCCCTATCTTTTTTATTTTATAATAAAAGTAATGAATAAGAGAGAGAAAATATATTTATATAATTCATATGGATTTTAATTGGTAAAATAAATTGTGTTAAGTACATATAAAAAATAAAAAAGAGGAGAATTATACGGCTCTTGTATGAAAAACATGAACGGTAAAAATATATTTTGTTTCTTTATGATTTCATAAAAATCCACGTAAACATTTGATCATTATTTGCGATAAAAATTACACCAAATTTATGTATAGATCCTATTTTTATTAATAGATATTTCATTCATTTAAATTTATGATTTCTTTTTAAAAATTTTAAAAAGACATATTTTTATATTTAGTACAATAATATTTCTCATGAAATATCACAAATGAGATTTGAAAAAGATAGAGTGTATGCAGATTTTATCAGATGGACTGCTTCATCTTTTTTATTTTATTAATAAATTAATTATAAAATAATATGTAATTTTTACTCCCAATTAATAATTTATAACAACATAAATTTTTGGGTAACAAAATACTATATTTTATCTCAATTCAAAATTATTTATTTATTTAAATATATACAAAGTCAAAACTTTAACATAAACTAAAATATATAAAATATGTGTAAAATTGACACATAGACAATATGCCTTGTTTATTCAATTTTTTAATTAAAATGCAATGAAACTCAATCTATTAATAACTATAAGGATCTTCTTGGTTATAAACTATTAAAATGTGAGTATCTTGTTTTTTTTCAGAATAATTTTTTTCATTTATGTTTAAAAGTCAATGTTTGGCTTTAACGACAGTTTTGAGTTTGTTTTCCAAAAGAATTTACACTTTTATACGTAAAATGTTAAATACTTATTTTTCTAATAATCTAAAATATTGAAATATTATTTATATATTTATGTAAAATTTTTGACTCGGTACATATTTAAAAAATAAAAAAATTTAAATTAAGATAAAATATAGTATTTTATAACCCGAAAATTTGTGTTGTTATAAATTATTAATTGGGAGTAAAAATTATAGGTTATTTTATAATTAAATTATTAATAAAATAAAAAAGATGAAACACCCCCTCTGATAAATTTTGCATATGCTCTACCTTTCTCAAATCTCATTTGTGATATTTCATGGGAAATGTTATTGTTCTAAATATAAAAATATGTCTTTTTTAAATTTTAAAAAGAAATTCTAAATTTAAACGAATGAAATATCTATTAATAAAAATAGGATCAATACATAAATTTGATGTAATTTTTATCTCAAATAATGATCAAAAGTTTACGTGAACTTTATTGAAATCATAAAGAAAAAAATTATATTTTACCGTACATATTTTTGCATACAAGTGCCAAATAAATCTTTTTTTTTTTTAACTTTTTATATTTATTTGACACAATTTATTTTACCAATTAAGACCCATATGAATTATATAAATATATTTTCTCTCTTTTATTTATTTCTTTCATTACAAAATTAAAAAGATAGGGGCCCACAACTTATGTGTCAAAAAATTAATGGAGTGTCACACAACTTTTGTTGGTTGTGACTCTCACATTGTAAAATTTTCCTGTAACTCACCTTTTTTGTGAGTTATCCTTTTTATTTATACATAACTCACAAAAAATTTGAGTAATATTTATTTTTATAATTTATGTCAATTTAATAAAACTCACATATTATCTGAGATTTCTATTTTTCTTTTGTAATTTTTATTTTATAAAACTCACATATCTATTTTTTAATCTATTTTGATTTTATAAAGCTCATTAATTATGTACCTTATCCAACCTCTATTTTTATCATATAAAACTCACTAATTATGTAAATTATTGCAATATAAAATAAGCAACTCACTTTTAAGTGAGTTATCCATTTTACACATGTCGCACTCTACCCTAACGGCAGTCTTTATTATTGATGTGAAATATGAATTTGGTTCTTGTTTTGCGGAAAAATTTTGACTTTTGAGAGTCACCACTTAATTTTGAAAAGAAATTAAGAAACCTTTATAAAATACTTCGAACAATTCAAAACAAAAAAATCGTTTTAGTTAAGACATTCTGAGTAAGCGGTTCCTATTGACGTTTTAGGAAGGTGTTAGGCACCTAAAATGTCCGCTAACTTGCGGTTATCCGGACTGTTTGAAAATCGTCTTTGGATTAACTTCAAAAAGATTAATTTTGTCGAAATGTGATTGAATTTTTGAAAAGAAAGCGATTTTGGAAGTATTTTGGTGTTTATGCAAAACTAGTTTTTTAAAGACTTAACTAAGGATTTAACTAGGTTCGCCAACACATAAGGAAAACAAACATAAAAAATAGAAGGAAAGAGAGGAAGTAAGGGATTTAGGCCATCGGCCCAAATCAATGAGACCTATCTTAGTCTAAATGAGTTTTCGACCCATTTCAGCTATCCTAATCTAGTTTTCGAGCGTTTGGCTCGAATCTTACCTCCACCTGTGTTAAATACAACCTTGGCTTCATGGCCCGAATGAATGAATAAAATAAATAAACCAATAAAATAAATAAAGGCAACAATAATTAAATGGAATGAAATAATAAATGAGACTTTCGCATCTCTTAACCGCTTCAAACGTGGGTCCTTAACCCGCCTTTTCTTCTTCTATCTTCTAGCATCCATACGACTCATGATCGGCTTTTGGACTTGGTCTCGGGGTTGACTCGAAAGATGGGCCTCATTGGCCCATTACAAAATGGGACGGGAAAAATCCATTTGGATTCGAACGAATTTTTTATGCAAAACAAGAAAAATAAAGGATATTAATATACTACCAATGAGAGGAATAAAAAAAAGAAAAGTGAATTAACACATTAACCAACCTAGAGAGAAGTTTACTAAAATCAGTTGACACATGACCAACGAAAAACGGAGAAAGAAGTAAAGGGAGTTGATACATAATCAAATTAAAGAAATCAACATGACACGTATCTTTAATAATTAAAAAATGATTAATGAGCAATGAGACATGCTTATAAGGGCAAAATGCTAATACAGGAAAATAGTAATATCAAAGCAATAAAAAAGGTCAAAGAATAAGTATAATTCATTAGATTCATATTTCATTTCATATTGGTGTGCAAAGATACCAAAATGCATCTTTTCCTTTTGCATATCCACTGGAAACATCATGTCTTATATAAATTATATACTAACACCACAAAACATAAGTCAGGTGTAAGTTTGTAAAAGGTACGAAGATTGCTATAAACGAATTTTTATATTTCGCTTTTGTGGATTTATACACTCACTGGTTAGAGATAACAACAGAAAATGAAGTGTTCAATTGTTCAATCAGGCACTCTAACCCAAGGAGAAACACACAACAATTTGAACGGAAGAGATACATATAGTGACACTTATCAATCAAGACCAATAAATCATACTCCAGTGATCCCTTTCGAATAGGTAAAGCCATAGATTACTTAAGGCAAATATTGTTTGACAAACGAACAAGACAAGCGAGGGCGAGAAAGTATTGAGAATCCTAAATGTTCCAAAAGAGGAAAGAAACAATTTGGCAGTAAGCTTTTGAAGATGGAAGTAGACCATTGTAATGTTCTACTCCACCTCTCAACCTCACTTTTAGAAGTAAGAGACCGTGACTTTATCCCTCCTTTCTTGACGCTTCTGTTCAATAAAAATCCCAGGGAATCCTTAGTTCAAGCATAGATTACACGTATAACGTAATGGCAATAAAAGTGAGATGTTTCTAAAAAAAACCCACTCAAGTATCAGTAATTCAACAAAAAAAAAAACTATATCGAATTTACCTTTTAGTTAGAACACATACTAAACTCAAGTCTAAAGAATAAGAAACTAAAATTTCAAATCTTGGATACGGAAGGGCACAACCAACAAACTAAAAAGGAAAGTGGCAGAGTACATCATTCTAATCCTCTTCTTCATTCCGACGAACTCAAAAGTGAGTTTAGTAAATTTTTATTAGTCGAGATAATAGTCAAGGGATCCTAGGATTTTCTGATTTATATTTGGACATATCTCATTATTTTCTTTGGAAATTGAGAGGCCAAAGAGACTCTCAGAGTAGTCCTACTGGTGATGTTATCGGCTAAACAAAAAATAACGATTTAAGGCTACATTGAAACATCAACAACAAATGAGGTGACATACATTATTCTAATCCTCTTCCTCATTCCAACAGATTCAAATGAAACGGTCATTGAGGGATCCTAGGATTTCTTGGTTTCTTTCGGACTTTTCCTTATTGCTCATTTGGCATTTGAGAAGCCAAAGACCTAGAGAGGTAGTCCTACTAACGACGCTACTAACTCAACTATTACGACAATATCAAATAACTATCCAAGTGAGGTCAAATAGCAATAATGAATCAAGACGCTATTAGCCCAAAACCAAATCAAAGCATGGAACTTTAACATGAAGTTAACTAAAATGGGACATCATCAACCTAAAAACGATCGAAGCATGAAACTTTAACATAAAGTCAGATAAACAGGACCACATCAACCCAAAAACTAATAAAACATAAAGCTTTTAACCGTGAAATCGACTATAACAAAATACTACCAGTCTAAAAGGCTAAAAATGGAACTTTAACACAATAATATCTATACAAACCATTAGTAGTTAAGAAAAATGAGAGCATTAAATCAGAAATCTACAAACAACTACCTACAACTATCAAAGCCATTTATCAGCAAACCCAGCATACAATATTACTGGACTTACTAACAACTACAGAAGGTTGAGATGATAGAAGTAAACAAAAGCTCTACGGAATGGGATTTTACCTATTCAGGAGCAGCAAAATAGGGCAACGAGCTAATTTTTAGGATGTCGACCACCGCCAAAGCTCAGTGTTATCAACTCGAGACCCTTTAATTAATTAGCTAACTCTCAAAAAAAAAGAAAAAAATAAGAATTTTTCTACTAAAAGGAATTATTGCTCTCGAAATTCCCTCCTGCCTCCCTTAATTTTCTTTTCGAATCCCTCTCTTTACCAACCTTCATTCACGAAAATCCAACCCTCTTTCTTGGCTCTCCGTGAGCCCTTTTATAGATGAGATTGAGGGAATTCTAGGGATATCCCAAAAATAGCCCCTTTGAATTTTGAATTCCACCCTCTAGCTCCGTTTTTTTCCTCAATCGACACCAATTTTGGGTTTGGTAGACCAATAAAATTGGTAAAAAACTAATTCTCCCCCCAGATGCAATAAAAATCGCCAAATATGTACCTAATTCGTAACCTCCATCCCAAAATTTGTGGAGTTGAACATTGGGGGAGATACCTGGACTATTTCTAGAAGATTTTGGATTCTTTCTTTCTCCTACTGATGCGTGAGATGCGTGAAGAAGGATAGGGTCAGGTTGAAGCTGGTTTTTTCGATTTTGGGTCGAATATGTTCATTGTGATTTTAGGTTGAATAGAGATATATGTTTGACATTATTGTTGCTTTGATTGAGGAGAGGAGGGATTACTGATGCTGGCGTTGAGCATATTGTTGAAAATAGGTTGGACAGAAATGGGTCGCGGAAAAATGGGTTGAAACTAGTGTTGTAGTTATTTGGCTATTATTTTTTAGGTTAAGGGGAAGATATGAGAGGGTTTGGGCCGGGTATGTGGCTTTGGATTGGGCTGATATTGCTGATTGGAAAAAATGAAGGGAAATGGTCCACAGAAGTTGGTTGTTTCTTGGGCCCGTTTAGGAAGAAGAAAAATGGGGGTTAGTCATTGGCCTAGTTGAGATAGGTTGGGTCAGCTGATGTTGTTGGGTTGCACAACTGGCCCAAATTTGGTTTTTTAGGGATTGGGAGATTGTTTGGGTTAAAATAAAAAGAGAATTAGATTTTGGGCTATTTATTAAATAGCTTTTGATAGGATTTAGCCAGTTGTGTTTAAATTTTGACCTAATTGAGGATTAATCGGTCAATTGTGTTGCAATTGTAGCCAAATCAAATTCAATTAAATCTAATTTAAAAAATTGACCAAATTGAATCAAGATTTGAAATGAATTTAGCAACTAGTTTAATCTCGAGCTTCTTTGATTCGATAAGATCAGGTAAACATTTTTCCAAATAAACTATTTTTTGAAGTAGATCATTTTCAAATCAAGATTTTAATTTTTGTATTTATTTTCACAATATTCTTTAATTAATTTTGATATTCCATATAATAAATATTTACGTAATCAAATTATATAATATCGTATAATTAAACACGATAATATATAATTGCTACTTAAATTGACAAAATCACGTACAAATATGCTTTTAAAATTCTTATTTGGATGAAATAAATATGTCGATCGAAGAAACTCAGGATTAAATTTAGTCGTGGAGGGAAAAAATTAGGTGTCAACAACTGCCCCTCCCTTTGGGTAGGATAAATGCAAGTAATCCTGGGAAAAGGGAGGTTGACGATCCTAATTTTTGTTCGACCATGAATTTGAATCTGGAAGAGGTTGGCTTTCGCATAAGTTTCATGGAGTTATGGCCAAAACTCGGTATCAGGTTTCCTACATATCTCAGGTTACGTGAGAAATCAGGCCACTTGTAGTTCATAAGGCTTGATTTAAAGCACGATTTTCAAAAAATCCACAAGCTATCTCGATTTTTGGAGTTCTTTTTATAAAATCAAAAAGTTGCAGAATAGAGAAATTTGGGGGAATTTTGGAATGCATTCAAGTTTTATACATAGAGCCCAGCCTACATATCCCTGAGACTCAGGAAATCAGACTGCTTGTAGTTCGACTCTTTCGGTAGAAAAGATAGTCTTCTATTTTAGGATAATCTTTGGACCAGGATGAGTGACAAGTTGATCGTGTTGCAGAAAAGAGTCTTGTAACCTCTTAATCATGAATGTGGGATCCTTCACACTCATAGATAAGAACTTACCCGGATATAATTTCCAAAACTCTAAGTATGTTGTCACCCTAATTTGAAAGAAAGAGAAAGTTCCCCTCGGTATGAGTTAAGAAAATATTCTAGAGGTAAAGCTGAGACCAGAATATCCAAAAATATCCATATGCCTTCTAATAGAGGCGTGGTTAGATGGTGGTGGTGATCATCATTTAGCTCGCGTCTAGAGAGCTTGACATCCCTCTCCAGACTATGTCCCGTTTTGCTGCTGAGAAAGAGTCCCACATTATGCTGAGCTCTTTTTGGAGTTGTCCACACCTGTTATTTTTGGTTTGAAATTTTCATCCTCTCGGATGCTCTCGACAATATCTCAAATGAAAATCATTAGTAATAAGCATAATTCACGAAAGAGGAGTGTAGTATTTTACCATATCTCCACGTGAGTTGTTGCCTAAAAAGTGAAGTAATCTCTTCTTGTGCATGCTTGGAGGGAAATAACTTGCAATAATATACATAACAACCCTCTTGAATGTTGCATAATTAGCTCATATATCGAGCGAATATGTTATCAAAGTGGGGTGGCCCTTTTGGATACCAACGACACTTTATGTAGAATGGTTCCTGCATCTGTGCAACCTTGCGTTGATGAGGCAACCCTTTTGGTCGCCTATAATGCTTGTTGTATGTGGAAGGATAACCTTTTCAGTTATTGATGATAATTCTTGGCATATGATTTCAAGTAAGCTTTTGTTCATGTATCGATATGACTTATGGATCTTCCTTGAATTGTTAATCTTTGGATAATATTGTACATTATTTGATATTGAATATGAGGCGACTTACAGATATCCTTTGAGTTGTTAGATTTTAGGTAATCCTACACATTTTCTGACCTTTGATAAGAGATGACTTACAGATATCCCGCTAATCGTTAGCTCTCCGATACTCCTACACATCATCCGACCTTGGATATAATATGACTTACAGATATATCTCAAATTGATAGTCTTTGGGTAATCTTGCTCATAATCGATCTTGGATATGACACGGCTTATAGAGAACCCTTGGACATTATCAATGTGATAACCTTGCATATTCTCCGGTAAGGATTTAGCTGCGACTTATTGATAACCTTTGAACTAACGATTTTTGGGTTACCTTGCACACTATCCATTTTGGATGTTGTTGCTGCTTATGGATACCCTATGGATACTAATTCATAGGCAATCTTGCGCACTGTCCTATTTCAAATAATATAACTTATAGATGACCTACAAATTGTCAATTTTCAGGAAATCTTATATGTCACTTGCCTTTAGATACCGACTTAAAGGCATCCCTTCAAATCATGTGCTCTTGATGCATTCAAATGATGATTAATAAAATGATGAAATATCCTCGATGCTAGCATTTATGTCTTGCGTGTCAACAAATATAAAATAATGATGATATCCTCGACGCCAGCGTTATGTCTAGCGCGTTAATAGATATTGAATGATGATGATATCCTCAACTTCAGCGTTGTATCTTGTGTGTCAATAGATATATTAAATGCTGATGATATCCTCGACGCCAGTGTTGAGTCTTGCGTGTCAACAGATATATTAAATGCTAATGATATCCTCGATGCCAGCGTTGTGTCTAGCACGTCAATAGATATTGAATAATAATGATATCCTCGACTCTAGCGTTGTGTCTTGCATGTCAACAGATATAAAATGACCCTCTCAGCAAATGATATGAATGACCCTCTTGGCAATGATATGAAATGGCCCTCTTGGCAATGATATGCAATGGTCCTCATGGAAATGATATGCAATGGCCCTTGCGGCAATGATATATGATGGCCCTTGCGGTATTGATATGCAATGTACCTTACAGCAATGATATGCAATGGTCCTTTCGACAATGATATGTAATGGCCCTATGACAATGATATATAATGGCCCTTGCGGCAATGATATGTAATGGCCCTTGCGGCAATGATATGCAATGGCCCTTACAGCAATGATATGTAATGGCCCTTGCGGCAATGGTATGCGATGGACCTTTCGGCAATGATATGCAATGGCCCTTACGGCAATGATATGCAATGGCCTTTTTGGCAATGATATGTAATGGCCCTTGCGACAATGATATGCAATGGCCCCCTTGGCAAATTTTAAAATAATTCTACCTGACTTTATTTGTCAGCATCTTGCTTTCTACATGTACCTGTACTCAAGGTAGACGATTAGTAGACACAAAGTCTCTTCTACTAGCGACTATTTTTAGGAAACTTCTAAATACAATGTTTGTGAAGAAGACAAGGCGTTGTTGTTTGTCAATCATGATCTCAATAAATGAGATGTACAAATCAAAAGGTCCTCAATAAATAGGTATTAAACCTATTTTTAGGGCTACCCTAAAATACCATTCTTGGTCATTAATGCTCTATTGTGGCTCCTAATTTGCTCGGGGATTTTTTAAAGAGACCCTCACTTTTGTGTATTGATCCCTGCATCCACAGAAAAATAATTAGTTTGAATGAAATTACTCCGTGTTGACCTTTTTCGATCCTTGATTTGCTGCTTGCCATCTCTTGGGTATTCCACCATATCGGGACTTCCATCCTGACACTCCATCCCAAGTGATGTCTAGGCAAGTACTAAATAAGTGAGTTGTAAGATTTTTTGAAAATAATCTTAATTTTTAGAACATAATTTCAAAAGCTTCTGTAAAACTTTAGAAAATCTCTGCTAGTCATGTCATGTACTAGCTCAACGACCATCTTTCTCTTTATTTTGACAATATCCGACATTTGACGGAGGATTGCTAGGGATTTAGCATTGTTGAGGCTCTCTACCAGAAGTTTTATCAAAGACGGGGATTTAGTCTTCCTAGAATTTATCACAGGTGGTGATTCTCAAATCTCAACTTCGACCTCTAGTGCTGAGGAATTTAAAATATATTCCAGTATTTGATTGAAATTTTGAGGCCTCCCTCAAAATTTCTGCCTCAGTTTAAAGTAGTCTGAGATGATATCGTCTTGAGTGCATTTGAAGTCTTTGCTGATCTTCATTCTCTTTGTTGGATGTTGATCTTCTATTGTGAATTTTTTATTCCTTCTCTAAAATTCTGCCCCAGTTTCTATTTCCTGGGGTTATATGACAGAGCTGTTGGGGCTCCTACGTATCCCTTTCTTAAGAATTTAGGTTTCACGTAGTTCATACATAAAGAGAAAGGATAAATTTTCCTAAGGGGTTGACCGAAGCCGACATAGGCCGCCTACATATCCCTTTTTGGGAATTCAGGTCAAACATAGTTCATACATAAAGAGAAGGAATAGATTTTCCTAAGGGGTTGACCGAAGCCGACATAGGCCGCTTACGTATCCCGTTTTTGGGAATTCAGGTCAAACGTAGTTCGTACTTAAAAAGAATTTTTAGTGTTAAATGGCCCTGAATACTATTATCCATCTTACTAGGATATAAATAAGTACCTCTATAGATGACATAACGTTTACATTACGTTTGTCTTGATAGAACAAAGGATCAAATGTCTAATGGAGTCATCTCCTTCCTAGTTAACCACCTCGGTTTCCTCTAGATTAGGCTTCTTTGATTCTCGAACTCTTTGACTCTTCTGTTGACGGTTCTAGGGCTACCATTATTTTGCTTCTTGTTATGACATGACAATGGCAGGTTTTTAAGCTACTGTTTTACGATGGGCGATGAGTCATGAGTGGAATGGAGGTCCAATTCAATAATGTTTCCTCCAATTAATCTTTCATGATCCCGATTGTCTCAAAAAATTCTTCACTCATATTTTCCCTTATTCCATCCTCGAGACTCTTGCTTACAGGTTTGAAAAATGATTGGTAGAGTCCAGTTTTACTACTAGTCATTTTTCTTTTCCTGTATCAAAACTATAGTCAAGAAGGGGATCTCTTATTCATTTTGATCTGATGAAGTAGGGTCATTTTGTGCCAACACAGAGTAGTTTCTATTACCTGCAAAGTAAAAACAACTCAAACGCTGACGTGTTCGATTCCGTTAGTAATAAGTAAAGTAAGATGATAAGATAGAAAGTAAAGACATAGAGTTGTTTCTCATCTCATGCGAATTGATCCATGAAGGAATAATGACAAGAGGATTTCAATGAACAGGATTTTGCTTAATGATATGGATAAGTGAAATTTGTCGGGAAGGTTCAACTCTTCTTCTTAGGACAATAGAGATTTTGGAGATATGGGCCGGGCAGAAAGGCTGCCTACGTATCTCACGGAGGAGAAATCAGTCCCTACGTAGTTCAAAACTATAATGGCATTTTCTGATTCTAAAGTCAACTTTCCTAAAATGGTAGCGATCATTTTGGAAGTTGTAAGAATGACTACGGACTTTTCTAAGAAACTTGGGAGACTTGGAGTACTTTTGGTCGGACTTTTGTATAGTAGGTTATATTTATGCCTAGAGATGTTCTATGAAAAATAGGATTGGATCAGTTCGCCTTTGATTCGAATCAACATAACATGTATAAGCACATAAACAGTTATATTACACAAGCATATTGTAATAAATGTGCATCCTAATTAGGTGACCCGTTTGAGCCAAGGGTTTAGGCCTCACGAATTTTGAAGAAAATATACGCCTTTTTAAAGCCAATCCATTATCCCCCAACTTTATAGATACTAAAAGGGAATAAATGCCTACAAAATATAACAAAAGAGGAATACAATCTTTACGGAAAGGGAAATAACATGAAAGAAGACACGTTCCCACACAGGGGATAAAAAATACTAATTCCTGAGTGCTTCTTCTATCAGCTTTCGTCTTCTTTGCTTCGTCTATTTCTTATATTGGTGACATCCGTTAACATTCAAACTATTCCTTCAATGCCATACAACTAACTAAATTGATCAATTTCTTGCTTGACTTGTTTCAATTCTTTCGTCAATCAGTGATTGAGGTACCCTTGTACAAAAGTGAGTAAAGCAAGTCTTCTCCTGACCCCCCAAAGGATAATGGATTGAATTAGATAGGCATATATTTTCTTCAACACATAAATATGATTCGTCTATAATTGACTCGGGATAAATTGATACAGGAAAGGTTTTCTAATGGGCCCAATACCCCTCTCGGGTATTGGGTCGTCCTAGGCTCATGCCTAAAATAGGGTTTTGGTTTCGTTCTATCCTGGGTGTCTAGAGTGGGTTTGAACACTGGTTCTCAAGCGGACAACTTGAGTTTGAAAATACGAATAGCATCAGACGACTCACGTGCTAATAAACTGTTCGAATTTCCAACACATTATTGGAATTGAACAATAGGGGCCGGGACATCCACGAAAACCCAAAATAGTTCAAATAGTGTAGAAATATGCCATGAGATGCGATAGTTAAAATTTACAGAATCAAAACATATAAACACGTAAACAGTTAATCAAAAAACGAAATCAAACATTTGGTTAGAACCTAGTTAAAGATCCCCAATAGAGTCGCCATTTCTGTTTTGCAGAAAAATTTTGACTTTTAAGAGTCGCCACTTAATTTTGAAAAGAAATTAAGAAACCTTTATAAAATACTTCAAACGATTCAAAATAGGAAAATCATTTTAGTTAAGAGATTCTGAGTAAGCGGTTTCTATTGATGTTTTAGGAAGGTGTTAGGCACCTAAAACATCCGCTAACTTGCGGTTATCCGGACTGTTTGAAAATCATCTTTTGATTAACTTTGAAAAGATTAATTTTGTCGAAAAGTGATTGACTTTTTGAAAAGAAACCAATTTTGGCAGTATTTTGGTGTTTATGCAAAACTAGTTTTTTAGCGACTTAACTAAGGATTTAACTAATTCGCCAAGCACATAAGGAAAAAAAAACATAAAGAATAGAAGGAAAGAGAGGAAGTAAGGGATTTAGGCCATCGGTCCAAATCAATGAAACTTGTCCTAGTCTAAATAGGCTTTCGACCAATTTCACCTGTCCTAATTTAGTTTTCGAGCGTTTGGCTCGAATCTTGCCTCCACCTGTGTTAAATACAACCTTGACTTCATGGCCCGACTGAATGAATAAAATAAATAAACCAATAAAATAAATAAAGACAACAATAATTAAACGGAATGAAATAATAAATGAGACTTTCGCATCTCTTAGCCACTTCAAACGTGGGTCTTTGACCCTCTTTTTCTTCTTCTATCTTTTAGCATCCATACGCCTCATGATCGTCTTTTGGACTTGTTCTCGGGGTTGACTCGAAAGATGGGCCTCATTGGCCCATTACAAAATGGGACGGGAAAAATCCGTTTGGATTCCAACGAAGTTTTTATGCAAAACAAGAAAAACAAAGGATATTAATATACTACAAATGAGAGGAATAAAAGAAAGAAAAGTGAATTAACACATTAACCAACCTAGAGAGAAGTTTACTAAAATCAGTTGACATATGACCAACCAAAAATGGAGAAAGAAGTAAAGGGAGTTGATACATAATCAAATTAAAGAAATCAACATAATCGTCAAGGGATCCTAGGATTTTTTGATTTAGATTTGGACATATCTCATTATTTTCTTTGGCAATTGAGAGGCCAAAGAGACTCTCAGAATAGTCCTGCTGCTGGTGATGTTGCCGGCTAAACAGAAAATAATGATTTAAGGCTACATCAAAACATCAACAACAAATGAGGTGACATACATTATTCTAATCCTCTTCCTCATTCCAACAGATTCAAATGAAACGGTCATTGAGGGATCCTAGGATTTATTGGTTTCTTTTGGACTTTTCCTTATTGCTCATTTGGCATTTGAGAAGCTAAAGACCTCGAGAGGTAGTCCTACTAATGACGCTACTAACTCAACTATTACGATAACATCAAATAAAGATCCAAGCGACTTCAAATAAAAACAATGAATAGAGACTCTATTAGCCCGAAACCTAATCAAAGCATGGAACTTTAACATGAAGTCAACTAAAATGGGACACTATCAATCCGAAAACGATCGAAGCATGAAACTTTAACATAAAGTTAGATAAACAGGACCCCATCAACCCAAAACTAATAAAACATAAAGCTTTTAACCGTAAAATCCACCAAAACAAAATACTACCAGTTCGAAAGGCTAAAAAATGGAACTTTAACACAAAAATAACTATACAAACCATAAGGAGTTCACAAAAATGAGAGCATTAGATCGAAAATCTACAACAACTACCTACGGCTATCAAAGTCATCTATCAGCAAACCCAGTATATAATATTACTAAAGACTTACTCACAACTACAGAAAGTTGAGATGACAGAAGTAAACGAAAGCTCTACGGAATGGGATATTACCTGTTCGGGAGCAGCAAAATAGGGCAACAAGCAAATTATTAGGATGTCGACCACCATCGAAGCTCAGTGTTATCAACTTGAGACCCTCCAATTAATCATCTAACTCTCAAAAGAAGAAAGAAACGAGAATTTTTCTACTAAAAGGAATTATTGCTCTCAAAATTCTCTCCTGCCTCCCTTAATTTTCTTTTCGAATCCCTCTCTTTACCAACCTTCATTCACAAAAATCCAACCCTCTTTCTCGGCTCTCCATGAGCCTTTTTATAGAAGAGATTGAGGGCATTCCAGGGATAGCCCAAAAATAGCCATTTTGAATTCCACCCTCCAGCTCTATTTTTGCCCTCAATCGACATCAATTTTGGGTTTGGTGGACCAATAGAATTGCAAAAAACCAATTCTCCCCCTAGACGCAATGAAAAATTGCCAAATATGTACCTATTTTGTACCCCCACCCAAAAATTCACGGAGTTGAACATTCGGGGAGACACCTGGACTGTTTCTAGAAGATTTTGGATTCTTTCTTTCTCCTACTGATGCCTGAGACATGTGAAGAAGGATAGGGTCGGGTTGAAGCTGGTTTTCTTAATTTTGCATCGAAGATGTTCATCGTGATTTTGGGTTGAAAAGGGATATCGGGTTTGATGTTGTTGTTGCTTTGCTTGAGGAGAGAAGAGGGATTACTGATGTTGGTGTTGAGCGTATTGTTAAAAATAGGTTGGATAGAAATGGGTCGCAGAAAAATGGGTTCAAACTAGTGTTGTAGTTGTTTGGCTGTTGTTTGTTAGGTTAAGAGGAAAAGATGAGAGGGTTTGGGCCGGGTATGTGGCTTTGGACTGAGCTGATATTGCTGATTAGAAAAATGAAGGGGAATGGGCCACAGGAGTTGGTTGTTGCTTGGGCTCGTTTAGGAAGAAGGAAAATGGGGGTTAGTTATGGGCCTGGTTGAGACGAGTTGGGTCAGCTAATGTTGTTGGGTTGCACAGCTGGCCCAAATTTGGTTTTTTAGGGATTAGGAGATTGTTTGGGTTAAAATAAAAAGAGAATTAGATTTTGGGTTATTTATTAAATAGCCTATGATAGGATTTAGCCAATTGTGTTTAAAATTTTGACCTAATTGAGGATTAATCGGTCAATTGTGTTGCAATTGTAGCCAAATCAACTTCAATTAAATCTAATTTAACAAATTGACCAAATTGAATCAAGATTTGAAATGAATTTATCAACTAGTTTAATCCCGAGCTTCTTGGATTCGATAAGATCAAGTAAATATTTTTCCAAATAAACCATTTTTTGAAGTAGATCATTTTCAAATAAAGATTTTAATTATTGTATTTATTTTCACAATATTCTTTAATTAAATCCGATATTCCCTAGAATAAACATTTAAGTAATCAAATTGTATAATATCGCATAATTGAATACGATAATATATAATTGCTACTTAAAGTGACAAAATCACGTACAAATATGCTTTTCAAAATTCTTATTCGGATGTCATAAATATGTTGATCGAAGAAACTCAGGATTAAATTTAGCCGTGGAGGGCAAAAATTAGGTGTCAACAGTTCTAAAAATATATGATTTATGTGCACAATATTATTAGTGATGTGAAATATGAATATACTATGCAACTAGACGTGAGGATGGAGTATATACAAATTAATTGTCATATACTATACCATAATTTTTTACAAAAATTAAACACATTGAGAACTTGTTACATCTACTTTCAAAATAGCTTTCTATTTTTTCTTTGAGAATTTTTATTTTATAAAACTCACATATTTATTTATTTTTAATCTATTTTTATTTTATAAAGCACATTAATTATGTGAGTTATGCAACCTCTATTTTTATCACATAAAACTCACTGATTATGTGAGTTATTCAAATATAAAATAAGTAACTCACTTTTTAAGTGGGTTATTCATTATATGAGCATAGCTCTAAAAATATATAAGTTATGGTAAATAACTTTCTCTTATAAAAAGTGAGTTCTTATTTTTATATTTGAATAACTCACATAATTAGTGAGTTTTATATGATAAAAATAAAGGCTGGATAAGCCACATAATTAGTGAGCTTTACAAAATCAAAAAATATATTTTTTTAAAATAGGTATGTGAGTTTTATAAAATAAACATTATAAAAGAAAAATAAAAATCTCACATAATATGTGGTTTTATAAAAATTCACATAAATTATAAAAGTGAATATAGCTCACATTTTTTCTGAATTATATATATAACTCACTTTTTTCTGAGTTATATATATAACTATATGTAAAGCATTTAGTACCTCCTGAACTATGATCAAATTTTCTACGATGCACTCCAACTTCACAGGGTCCTATTACCCTGCTGAATTAAATTTTAGCGTATTTTTGTCAATCGATTTAGTAGACGTGACAGCTTTTGTCAACATTTTTAGCAAACGTGACATTTTAGACGTGAGCCCCATTTTATGTAATAAATATGTTATGACAACACAAAAGGGTAACAAAAATACGCTAAAATTGAGTCAAGGGGGTAATAGAACCCCTGTGAAGTTGGTGTCGTGGAAACTTTGTCCATAGTTCAGGAGTACTGGATGCTTATCTCGGATATTTTAGTTATAAGTTTTAAGAATTCACATAACATACATCAGTTTTGATATGTATTACTTAAACCGATAATTTTTTTAAAATAGTCCCTCCTCAACAAGACAAAATAAATTCTATGTATACTCTAACCTCTCCGTACACTCTAACCTAGATAAACATAGATAAATTTTAACATATCTAACATATATCTCACTGCTGTAATTTTTAAATAACTGGACTCTGATACCATTTGTAGGGGGGTGCGGATATAGGCGGATAACTAACTTATGAAATAGATTTAGTATATATATAATGAATCTATTTTTCTTTGTGCGTGGATATTTCTTAAATTTTGTTTCAATATTTTTTAATGATTTATTCTTTTCGTAAGATGTATTCATTAATTTGTTTGGTTTATTATTTTATCCTGTAGTAATTGCAGAGTTACAAATTTCTGTATAATAATTTATCCTAACTGTACTGTAATGTATATCTAATTCTAGATTTTCTATGTTATTTATTATCTTGTGTTGTTCTTCTCGTAGTAAGTTTTTTAAATTATATAAACTATCACATGTACTTTTTCCTAAATTTTCTAAGGTTTCTTCTATCCATATTAATTTTTCTTTTAGATTTTCCATTATTTTTCTAATTTGGTTTCTATAATTAATTTCTTTATTTAGATTATCTTGATTTTCTCTAGTTTTTCTAATATATTCTAACATTCCTTAATCTGAATAATATCCTTCTGGGTAAATTTCTTGGTATAACTGTTCTATCCAATTTATGATTTCAATTTCATAGTCTATTACTTTTTCTAATATTATTTTCTTAATGTCTATAATTTCTATATCTTTAAGTATATATAAGATTAAAACTTTAAGATAATCTAGATGATCTATCTTTTAAAATTGATTTTATTATAATATTTTGTAGTTGTTTGTTTTAGTCTTAGTAGTTGTTGCATATTTTTATCAAGAAATTCTATATATTTTATTATCTTTATTTTCCATGTATTTGTCTATATTTATTTTCAACTATTTTCTAGTAACTGTATGTTTCTCATATCTTCTTCTAAAAATTTTATGTAATTTATCATGGTAAGTATTTGTAAGAGTAGTTAGGTAGGTATGGTATATAATTTACTCTAGTTATGTAATATTTACCAAATGCTTTTTCTAATATAATTTTTCTTATATCTACTACTTTATCTTTAAGTGCATACAAAATAAGTATTTTAAATTTATCTACCATCACATTAGATAAATAATTATTCATTTTCATAAAATTGCTTTTTTCAAAATATCCCTTCAACCATGTACATAACAAAATATGGTCATCTTAGATTACTATATACTAGATTATTCTTAAATAATATGTTCTTCGGTCACTATTAGCATGGTAATTTGGATACTTTTTCCCTTAAACAG